>NC_092011.1:23867433-24074933 GCF_044704955.1 Pristiophorus japonicus | reverse complement strand
AGAACTTTCGAAAAGCTGTGGAACACCAAGGCCGTGAAACTCAAGCCGAGTCCAGTAAATGCAAAATTGCGTACCTACACCAAAGAGTTCATACAGTGATTGGCAGTGCAGCAGTCAAGGTGTCGTACGATGGGGCGGTTCATGATCTATTGCTGTGGATCATTCCAGGCCATGGTCCAACGCTGTTCGGCAGGAGTTGGCTCAAAAAAATAAAGCGGAACTGGAACGATATAAAAGCTTTGTCATCGGTGGATGACGCTTCGTGTGCTCAAGTGCTGAGTAAATTGAACCGTCCATAGGCAACTTCACGGGAGCCAAGGTGCAGATCCACCTGGACTCAGATGCAAGACCCGTCCAGCACAAAGCTCGGGCAGTCCCGGACATGATGAGGGAATAGGTCGAAATCGAACTGGACAGACTCCAACATGAAGGGGTCATTTCACCAGTTGAATTTAACGAATGGGCTAATGCCATTGTTCCTGTGCTGAAGAGTGATGGCACTGTCAGGATTTGTGGAGACTACAAGGTTACGATGAACCGAGTTTCGAAACAGGATCATACCCATTGCCAAAGGCTGATGACCTGTTTGCAATGCTAGCTGGGGGAAAGTCATTCAGCAAGTTGGATCTGACGTCAGCCTATATGACACAGGAGCTTGTCGAATCGCCGAAGAATCTTACGTGCATCAATACGCATAAAGGGCTGTTCATTTACAACAGGGGTCCTTTCGGAATTCACTCGGCTGCAGCCATATTTCAGAGAAACATGGAGAGTTTACTGAAGTCCGTCCCTAGAACTGTGGTGTTCCAAGACGACATTCTGGTCACAGGCCGTGACACTGCCGAACACCTGCACAACCTGGAAGAGATTCTACATCATGTAGACAAAGTGGGGCTCAGCCTGAAATGTTCAAAGTGCGTCTTTATGGCACTGGGAGTCGAATTCCTGGGAAGGAAGATTGCTGCAGATGGCATCAGGCCTACGGATTCGAAAACAGAGGCCTTCAAAAATGCACCCAGACCCCAGAATGTGACGGAGCTGTGTTCGTTCCTTGGTCTTCTCAACTACTTCGGTAATTTCTTACCTAAATTGAGCACATTATTAGAGCCACTGCACATGTTGTTCAGAAAAGGCGACAACTGGGTTTGGGGTCTAACTCAAGACTGAGCCTTCGAGAAGACTAGAAATCTGCCTTGTTCCAACAAATTGCTGGTACATTATGACCCGTGCAAGCGAGGTCTGAGTGACATCGTTGTGAGCGACAACGGATCATGCTTCACGAGTTTGGAGTTTCAAGAGTTTATGAGACTCAATGGTATCAAGCACGAAAGGTCAGCACCATTCAAACCCACGTCCAATGGTCAAGCGGAGCAGGCCGTCCAAACCACCAAGCAGAGCCTGAAACACGTAACTCACGGTTCTTTGCAGACTCGCTTGTCACGCATACTGCTTAGCTACAGGACGAGACCCCACACGCTTACCGGGGTACCCCCTGCTGAACTATTGCTGAAGAGAGGTCTCAAGACCAGGCTCTCACTTGTGCACCCTGATCTTAACGATCACGTCGAAAACAGACGTCAACATCAGCAGTGGTATCATGATCGCATTGCCGTGTCACGCGACATCTCCATTAATGATCCTGTGTATGTGCTAAATTATGCTCAAGGCCCCAAGTGGCTCACTGGCACTGTTACGGCCAAGGAGTGTAACAGGGTGCTTATTGCCTAATGGGCAAACATGCAGGAGGCACATTGATCAGACGAAATTACGGCACTCAGATGAACCGGAACAGCTTGAAGAAGGCACCATCAATGACCAACCGATTCATATTCAGCCTTCAAAAGACCCTGCTGTTGTCAATGAATCTGGGCCTTCAATCCCCGACATGGACACTGCCACTCCCATTAGATCAGCTACCCTGCCTCAAGTCATGAATGACTACGGAGAGCTCACCCAGAATTGGATTGAACTGATACGATCAACTAAGGAGCAGAAAGCCCTGGACCATCTCAATTTGTAAATAGGACTGATACCAAGATCTTGGGGGGAGAATGATGTAATGTATGTATGCCTGGGTTTACCTGCCACCAGGGGGAGCGACCATCGGAGGTCATTGGGCCACAGCCACACACGTGCAGCCCTTGTATATAAAGAAAGTCTCCATGTTTAATCCAAGAGCGAATAAAGTAGAGTCAGGTCGCACCTGATTGAGTTCACAGTACTAAACTCATTGAGTTGTTGCATACGCAACACTCCCCCTCTCTCTCAGTCTGTCTCTCTGTCTCTCTCTCCAACTGTGTGCCACTCTCTGTGTCTCACTCTCTGTCTCACTCTCTCTCTGTCTCTCTCTCTCTGGGTCTGTCTCTCTGTCTCCGACTTTGTGCCTCTCTTTGTGTTTCTTTTCTGTGTCTCTCACTGTCTCTCTCTCTGTCTTTGTCTCTCGCTCTCTGTATATATATCTCTCAATCTGTCTCTCTGTGTTTCTCTCTCTGACTCTCTCTCTCTGCCTCACTCTCTGTCCCAATCTCTGTCTCTGTTTGTCTCTCTCCCTATCTCTCTCTTTCTCTCTCTCCCTCTCTCTCCCTCTCTGTTTCTCTCCCTCTCACTCCGTCTCTGTCTCTGTCTCTGCCTCTCTCTATCTCTCCCTTTATCTCTCTGTCTCTCTTTCTCTATCGCTTTCTCTGTCTATATCTCTTGTTCTCTCTGTCTCTCACTCTGTGCTTGCTCTGACTCTCTCTCGCCCACTCTGTCCCTCTCACTCTCACTCACTGTCACTCTCTCTCTCTGTCCCTCTCGCTCTCTCTCTGTGTGCCTCTCACTCTCTCTCTGTCTCTCTATCTCTGACCCTCTCACTCACTCTCGCTCTCTGTCCCTCTCGCTCTCTCTGCCCCTCTCGTTCTCTCTCTCTCTCTGTCACTCTCTCTTTGTCTCTCTCTCTCTCTCTGTCCCTCTCTCTCTCTGTCCCTCTCTCTCTTTCTGTCCCTCTCTCTCTCTCTGTCCCTCTCACTCTCTCTCTCTCTCCCTCTGTCACTCTCGCTCTCTCTCTCTCTCTGTGTCCCTCACTCTGTCCCTCTCTCTCTCTGTCCCTCTCTCTCTCTGTGTCCCTCTCTCTGTCCCTCTTTCTCTCTGTCCCTCTCTCTCTGTCCCTCTCTCGCTCTCTTTCTCGGTCTCGCTCTCTCTGTCTCGCTCTCTCTCTCTGTCTCTCTCTCTCACTCTCTCTCTCTTTCTGTCACTCTCTCTCTTTGCACTATTTCAGTCATGTTGCATGACAGAGGCAGGATGTGTGGTGAGCCTGCGATTTCTATATTCTGCTGTCATGAACACACAATTTCAACGCTCACTTTCCTGAATCAGCGAATCATTCTTCCGCTAGATTTCTACTTCTCCATTTAACGTCCCCTCCCAATCTCTCTCCCACCACACTCTAATCCGAGAGAGAGAGCACAGGAAAGAGAAACAGGAATCAAAGGTGAATGGTTGATGGGTGTTTTTGTGACTGGAAAGTTGTTTCCAGGGTTCTGCAGGGCTCAGTACTGGGTCCCTTGTTGTTTGTGATATCAATCAATGATTTACACTTGAAGTTAAGGGGTGGGGGGTATGATTAAGAAGTTTGCAGATGATACAAAAATCGGCTGTGTGGTTGATACTGAAGAAGAAAGCTGTGGACTGCAGTTAGATATCAATCAACTGGTCAGCTGGGCAAAACAGTGACAAATGGAATTCAATGTGGAGAAGTGTGAGGTAATGCATTTGGGGAGGGCTAACAAGGCAAGGGCATATACATTAAATGGTAGGACACTGAGAAATGTAGAGGAACAAAGGGACCTTGGAGTGCTTATCCCTGAAGGGAGCAGGACGGGGAGATAAGGGGGTTAAGAAGACATATGGAATACTTGCCTTTATTAGCTGAGGCATAGAATAAAAGAGCAGGGAGGTTATGCTTGAACTGTATAAAACATTAGTTCATCATCATAGGTGGTCCATCGAACGAGGATGACTTGCTTCCACGAGAGTTCACAGGTATTTCGATGAAGGACCCGATGTTCCAGTCCTGAACTCCAGTTGAGGGGGTGGAAGATGCCTGTGCGTAGATTTTTTTTTAACGTGTGGTGACATGCTAGGGTTTTGAAAGAGGTGGCAATAGAGATAGTGGATGCATTGGTTGTCATCTTCCAAAATTCCATAGATTCTAGAATGGTTCCCGCAGATTGGAAGGTAGCTAATGTAACCCTGCTATATCAGAAAGAAGGGAGAGATAAAATGGGGAACAACTGACATCAGTTGTAGGGAAAATGCTAGAATCTATTATTCAGGACGTGATAACAGGGCAACTTAAAAATAGTTGAATTGGGCAGAGTCAACACGGATTTAAGAAAGGGAAATCATGTTTGACAAACCTGTTGAGAGTTTTTTGAGGTTGTAACTAGCAGAATCGATAAGAGGGGGACAAGATGTGGTGTATTTGGATTTTCAAAAAGCATTCGATAAGGTGCCACACAAGAGGTTATTGAACAAAATTAGGGCTCATGGGATTGGGGGTAATAGACTAGCATGGATTGAGGATTGGTTAACAGATAGAAAACAGAGAATAGGAACAAATAGGTCATTTTCAGGTTGACAGGCTGTAACTCGTGGGGTGCCGCAGGGATCAGTGCTGGGGCCCCAGCTATTCACAATCTGTATCGATGACTTGGATGAGGGGACCAAAGGTAATGTATCCAAGTTTTCTGATGACACAACGCTAGGTGGGAATGTAAGTTGTGAGGAGGATGCAAAGAGACTTCAAGGGGATATAGACAGGCTCAGTGAGTGGGGCAAGAACACGGCAAATGGAACATAATGTGGAATGTGAAGTTATCCACTATAGTAGGAAAAATAGGAAAACAAAGCATTTCTAAGCGGTGAGAGATTGGGAAATGTTGGTGTTCAGAGGGACCTGGGTGCCCTTGTACACCAATAACTGAAAGTTAATAGGCAGGTACAGCAAGCAATTAAGAAAGCAAATGGTATGTTGGCCTTTATTGCAAGAGGATTTGAGTATAAGAGTAAAGACATCTTATTGCAATTATATCAGGTCCTGGTGAGACCACACCTGGAGTACTGTGTACAGTTTTGGTCTCCTTACCTAAGGAAGGATATACTTGCCATAGACAGAGTACAACGAAGGTTCACCAGACTGATTCCTGAGATGGGGGGATTGTCCTATGAGGAGAGGTTGAGTACACTAGGCCAATATTCTCTAGAGTTTAGAAGAATGAGGTGATCTCATTGAAATATACTAAATTCTTAGCGTGTTTGACAGGGTAGATGCAGGGAGGGTGTTTCCCCCTGGCTTGGGGAGTCTAGAACCAGGGGTCACAGTCTCAGAATAAGGGGTCGGCCACTTAGGAATGAGATAAGGAGAAACCTCTTCATTCAGAGGGTGGTGAATCTTTGGATTTCTCGACCCCAGGGGACTGTGGAGGCTCAGTCTTTGAGTATATTCAAGACGGAGATCGATATATTTTTGGATATTAAGGGAATCAAGGGATATGGGGATTGTGCAGGAAAGTGGAGTTGAGGTAGAAGATCAGCCAGGATCTTATTGAATGGCAAAGCAGGCTCGAGGGGCCGAGTGGCCAACTCCTGCTCCTATTTATTATGTTCTTATGCTCTTATTGAGGTGTATAAAATTATGAGGGGCCTAGATAGAGTGGATAGGAAGGACCTGTTTCCCTCAGCAGAGGGGTCAACAACCAGGGGGCATAGATTTAAAGTAATTGGTCGAAGGTTTAGAGGGGATTTAAGGGGAAATTTCTTCACCCAGAGTGTAGTGGGGCCTGGAACTCACTATCTGAAAGGGTGGTAGAGGCAGAAACCCTCACCACATTTAAAAAATACTTGGATGTGCACTTGAATTGCCGTAACCTACAGGGCTACGGGCCAAGAGCTGGAAAGTGGGATTCGGCTGGATAGCTCTTTATCGGCCAGCATGGGTTTGATGGGCCGAAATGGCCTCCGTCCGTGCTGTAAATTTCTATGATTCTATGAGGCAAACACAAGAGAGAGAGCGGAGGAGAGAGAGAGAGACAGACACACAGGAGAGAGAACACAGGAGAGAGAAAGAGCATGCAGAAGAGAGAGGCAGAGCGTGTAATGTATGTACACTTTATAATAGTGTAAGACTTGCCACAAGGGGGTGCACCTGTTCGAGACCCAAAGGTCACCTGCACACCCCGTGCAAGCAAGTATAAAAGGTTGTCTGCCATGCTGCTTCAGCACTCAGGAGTTTGATTATAGAGATTGAGGTCACATCAGTTTGAGCTTACAGCATACAGCCTATTCTGGAGTTATTCTGAACATAACAATTGGCGACGAGTAACAGATCATGAATTTTAACGCAGTTATGGCTGCCGTTGGTATTCTTGAGAGATTTGTTGAGGGTGATGATTGGGAAGCCTTCGTTGAGCGTCTTGACCAGAACTTCGTGGCCAACGAGCTGGATACGGACAGTAACGCGGTTAAGCTCAGGACGATTCTCCTCACCGTTTGTGGGTCTACGATATATGGCCTCATCAAAAATCTGCTAGCACCGACGAAACCAACGGACAAGACAATTGCAGAGTTGTGCACGCTGGTTCGGGAACACCTCAAGCCGAAGGAGAGCATCTTATTGGCTAGGTATTGCTTTTGTACACACCATAGCTCCGAGGACCAGGAAGTGACGAGCTATGTCGCCGACCTAAGACGCCTTGCGGGACCGTGCGAATTTGCTGGATTTTTGGGGAAATGTTGCGAGACTTTTTCTTGCTTGAAATCAGCCACGAGGTCATTCTTCGCAAACTGTTGTCTGCCGAATCCCTAGATCTGAGCAAGGCCCTCACGATAGCCCAGGCTTTCATGTCCACGAACGATAACACTAAACAGATATCATTGCAGCATCGAAGCTCACTGGCAAGTACTGTGCATAAAATAATGCCTTCAGCAGGCAGAACTGTACATGGCAGGGCCCACACACCTGCAGAGGCCAGACCTTGGATGACTCAGAGTTCACCGTGGGGCGTGAATGCGAATCCATTCGCACCATGTTGGCACTAGGGGGGTAATTATCGAGCCCATCAATGTCGATTCAAACACTACGTGTGCAAGGGCTGCGGAACAATGGGGCACCTCCAGCAAATGTGCAAATGTGCTGCAATTTATCACATACCAGAGTCGGCAGAAGATGACCGATCTTGCGCGGATCACGCTGAACGAGTAAGAAAGGCAACTCAACCTGAGGCTGAAGAGGAAGTGTATGGGGAACACACCTTCGCCATCAAAAGCCCTCCGATAATGTTAAAAGTCAAATTAAACGGCATTCCAGTCTCCATGGAATTGGACACGGGGGCGAGTCAGTCAATTATGAGCCAGAAGGCTTTTGAGAAACTGGGGCAACAAGGCAGAAAGGCCAAAACTAAGCCCGATTTATACAAAGCTGCGCACTTACACCAAAGAACTCATACCAGTCATTGGCAGTGCGGCAGTGAAGGTATCGTACAATGGAGCTGTGCATGATTTATCACTGTGGATTGTACCAGGCGATGGCCCAACGCTGTTCGGCTAGGAAAGATCCGATGGAACTGGGACGACATCAAAGCACTGTCTTCGGAGGATGGCGCTCAAGTACACACAAATTTCCATCGCTATTTGAGCCAGGCATCGGCAACTTCACGGGCGCCAAAGTGCAGATCCATCTAGTCCCTGATGCACGGCCCATTCATCACAAGGCCCGAGTGGTTCCAAACATGATGCGGGAGAAAGTCGAGATCGAGCTGGACAGACTTTAACAAGAGGGAATCATATCGCCAGGCGAGTTCAACGTGTGGGCCAGTCCAATTGTTCCGGTGTTGAAAAGCGATGGCACGGTCAGAATCTGTGGAGACTACAAGGTAACGATCAACTGAGTCTCGTTACAGGACCAATACCCACTACCTAAAGCGGAGGACCTGTTCGCAACGCTAGCAGGGGGAAGTAATTCACCAAGCTAGATCTAACCTCTGCTTACATGACATAGGAACTGGCTGAACCGTCTCAGAAATTGATGTGCAGCAACACGCACAAAGGACTGTTTGTGTCCCACTGATGCCCTTTTGGGATTCGCTCGGCTGCTGCCATCTTCCAGAGGAACATGGAGAGTCTGCTGAAATCGGTTCCGCGCACTGCTGTATTTCAAGATGACATCCTGATCATTGGTCGCAACATCACCGAACACCTGCACAACCTGGAAGAGGTTCTAAAGCGACTGGACAGAGTGGGACTCAGGCTGAAATGCTCCAAGTGTGTTTTCCTGGTGCCAGAGGTTGAATTTCTGGGCAGAAAGATTGCGGCAGACTGCATTAGACCCACGGACTCCAAGACGGAGGCCATCAAGAAGGTACCCAGACCACAAAATGTAACGGAGCTGTGTTCGTTCCTGGGATTCCTCAACTATTTTGGTAACTTTCTACTGGGTTGAGCACTTTGCTGGAACCTTTGCATTTATTGCTACATAAGGGTGATGACTGGGTTTGGGGTAAATCTCAAGAGACAGCCTTTGATAAGGCCAGAAACCTGCTATGTTCTAACAAGCTACTTGTATTGTATGACCCGTGCAAACGTTTAGTACTAGCTTGTGATGCATCTTCGTACAGTGTCGGTTGTGTGTTACAGCAAGCCAATGTGTCAGGCAAACTGCAACCGGTTGTATATGCATCCAGAAGTTTATTTAAGGCTGAAAGAGCCTACAGTATGGTTGAGAAAGAAGCATTAGTATGCGTATTCGGGGTTAAGACAATGTAACAATACTTATTTGGACTCTGGTTCGAGCTCGAAACCGACCACAAACTGCTCATTTCGCTGTTTTCAGAAAGCAAGGGTATTAACACCAATGCTTCGTCCTGCATCCAAAGATGGGCACTAACATTATCTGCGTGTGACTATGTAATCCGCCACAGACCAAGCACTGAGAACTGTGCTGATGCTCTCAGTCAGCTACCATTGCCCACAACTGGAGTGGAAATGGCGCAACCCGCAGACTTGCTTCTTGTGAGGGATGTTCTTCAGAGCGAGGGGTCACCCATCACGGCTCGCCAGATCAGGACCTGGACTAGCCAGGACCATGTGCTATCACTAGTAAAAAACTTCGTCCTTAATGGGAGCTGGTCAGCGGTTCCCGGGGAAATGCAAGACGAAATTAAGCCGTTTTACCGACACAAGGGTGAAATGCCCATCCAATCGGATTGTCTCCTATGGGAGAATCGCGTGGTTTTGCCAAAAAAAGGCAGGGAAACGTTTATACGTGACCTACACAGTACCCACCCAGGCATAATCATGATGAAGGCTATCGCCAGGTCGCACCGTTGGTGGCCCGGCATTGACTCAGAATTGGAGTCATGCGTACACCAATGTAGCACTTGCTCACAGTTGAGCAATGCACCAAGGGAGGCCCCACTGAGCCTGTGGTCATGGCTCTCCAAACCGTGGTCCAGGGTCCACGTAGATTTCGCTGGCCCTTTTCTAGAAAAGATGTTCCTAGTAGCAGTGGACACTTACTCTAAATAGATTGAATGTGTAATAATGTCATCATATACGTCCACTGCTACCATTGAAAGCCTCCGGGCCATGTTCTCCACCCATGATTTGCCCGACGTCCCTGTTAGTGACAATGGACCATGTTTCACCAGCTCAGAATTCAACAAGTTCATGACCCGCAATGGGCATCAAGCATGCCAGGTCTGCCCCGTTTAAACCCGCATCCAATGGTCAAGCGGAGCGGCCAGTCCAAACTAACAAACAGAGCTTGAAACGCGTGACGGACGGTTCCCTGCAGACCCGGTTATCTCGGGTTCTGCTCAGCTACCGCACGTGACCCCACTCACACTTACCGGGGTTCCCCGGCAGAATTATTAATGAAGGGAGCACTCAAAACCAGGCTCTCCTTAGTCCACCCGGATCTCAATGATCATGTAAAATCCAGTGTCACCGGCATAACGTGTACCATGATCGCGCGGCTATATCGCGTGACATTGAGGTTAATGACCCTGTATTTGTTCTTAATTATGGTCATGGTCCCAAGTGGGTTGCTGGCACTGTTTTAGCCAAGGAGGGGAATAGAGTGTTGTCAAACTTCTGAACAGACAGACGTGCAGAAAGCACTTGGATCAGACCAAACTGCGATTCACTGACAACCAAGAACAGTTTGAAGAGGACATTACCATCATTGATCCACCAACCCACACCCAACCAGCAACTGACCTTGCTGTCAAACATGAGGATGAACCTACCATGCCCGACAGTCCGATCAGACCAGCCACACTGCAGTGCTGCAATGATCCGACCCACTCACCCACGCCAGGACTTCAACTCAGGCGATCGACCCGGGAACGAAGAGCCCTGGATCGCCTCAACTTGTAAATAACTTGTATCCCAGACTTTGGGAGGGAGTATGTCAACTTTATAAGACTTGCCACCAGGGGGTGCACCTGTTGGAGACCCAAGGGTCACCTGCACACCCTTTGCAAGCAAGTATAAAAGGTTGTTTGCAATGCTGCTTCAGAGTTTGATTAAAGAGACTAAGGTCACATCAGTTTGAGCTTACAGCATACAGCTTATTCTGGAGTTATTCTGAACATAACAGAGAGAGTGCAAAAGAGAGGGGCAGAGAGACTGAGAGACAGAGTGCAGGAGAGTGTGAGAGAGAGAGAGAGTATGGGGGGAAGATAGAGCACAAGAGTGAGAGAGCGAGAGAGCACAGCACCGAGAGCACAGCCACAATCAGGAGCAAGGGTCAGGGGCCCGTGAGCAGGGGTCAGGGGTCAATAATCAGGGTCAGGGGCCAGCGAGCAGGAGCAGAGGCCACTCATCGGGTCATGGATCAGTGAGCAGGGGTCAGTGGTCAGGGTAAGGGGTCAGGAGTCAGTGAGGAGGGTCAGGGGTCAGTGAGCAAGGTCAGGAGTCAGTGATCAGGTGTCAGTGAACAGGGGCAGGGGTCAGTGAGCAGGGTCAGAGGTCAGTGAGCAGGAGCAAAGGCCACTCATCGGGTCATGGATCAGTGAGCAGTGGTCAGAGTAAGGGGTCAGGAGTCAGTGAGGAGGGTCAGGGGTCAGTGAGCAAGGTCAGGAGTCAGTGATCAGGGTCAGGTGCCAGTGAGCAGGGTCAGGGGTCAGTGAACAGAGGCAGGGGTCAGAGGTCAGTGAGCAGGATCAGAGGACACTCATCAGGGTCATGGATAATGTTAAGTTCAGAATAACTCCACAAGACTGAGTTGTAAGGTCAAGCCATTGTGATCTTGGTCTCTTTAATGTAACTCCAAAGTGAGGAAGTAACATGATAGATTGCCTTTTATAACTGCTTGCCCAGAGTGCACAGATGACCCTTAGGTCTCTCACAGGTGTGCCCCCTAGTGGCAAGTCTTACTCAATGGTGAAGTTTGCATACACAACATCACTCCCCCAAAATCTTATGTACGAGTTATTTACAGGCTGAGGCAATCTGGCGCTCTGCATTCCCGGGTCGATCACCTGAGTTGAAGTCCTGGCATGGGTGCGTTGGTCGAATCATTGCTGCACAGCAGCACGGCTGGTCTGATCGGACTATTGGGCATCGTGTGTTCATCCTCGTGGTTGACAGCGAGGTCGATTGCTGGTTGGGTGTGTGTTTGTGGATCGTAGATGGTAAAGTCTTCTTCAAATAGTTCTTGGTTGTCAGTGAATCACAGTTTAGTCTGATCCAAGTGCTTTCTGCACGTCTGCCCATTCAACAGTTTAACAACAAACACTCTATTCCCCTCCTTGGCTAAAACAAGGCCAGCAATCCATTTGGGACCATGACCGTAACTGAGAACAAACACAGGATCATTAATCTCAATGTCACGCGATATAGCCGCGCGATCGTGGTACGTTATGCCGGTGACGCTGGGTTTCGACGTGATCATTGAGATCTGGGTGGACTAAGGAGAGCCTGGTTTTGAGTGCTCCCTTCATTAACAATTCTGCCGGGGGAACCCCAGTGAGCGAGCGGGGGTGCGTCCGGGAGCTGAGCAGGACCTGATGTAACCGGGTCTGCCAGGAGCCGTCCGTTACGCGTTTGATGGTTTGGACTGCCCGTCCCGCTTGACCGCGGGCTTCAATGGGGCAGACCTGACATGCTTAATGCCATTGCGGGTCATGAACTCGTTGAATTCCGAGCTGGTGAAACACGGTCCATTGTCACTAACAAGGACGTCGGGCAAACCATGGGTGGCGAACATGGCCCGGAGGCTTTCAATGGTGGCAGGATGACATTATTACACATTCAATCCATTTAGAGTAAACGTCCACTGCTACTAGGAACATCTTTCCTAGAAAAGGGCCAGCAAAATCTACGTGGGCCCTGGACCACGGTTTGGAGGGCCATGACCACAGGCTCAGTGGGGCCTCCCTGGGTGCGTTGCTCAACTGTGAGCAAGTGTTGCATTGGTGTATGCATGACTCCAATTCTGAGTCAATGCCGGGCCACTAAACTTGCGACCTGGCGATCGTCTTCATCATGACTATGCCTGGGTGGGTATTGTGTAGGTCGCGTTTAAACGTTTCCCTGCATTTCTTTGGCAAAACCACGCAGTTCCCCCATAGGAGACAATCCGATTGGATGGACAATTCATCCTTACGTCGGTGGAACGGCTTAATTTTATCTTGGATTTCCCCGGGAACCGCCAACCAGCTCCCATTAAGGATGCAGCTTTTTACTAGTGATAGCACAGGGTCTTGGCTAGTCCAGGTCCTGATCTGGCAAGCTGTGACAGGTGACCCCTCACTCTCAAAAGCATCCATTACCACAAGCAAGTCTGCGGGTTGCGCCATTTCCATCCAGGTGGTGGGCAATGGCAGCCGACTGAAGACGTCAGCACAGTTCTCAGTGCTTGGTCTGTGGCGGATTACATAGTCATATGCAGAAAATGTTAGTGGCCATCTTTGGTTGCTGGACGAAGTATTGGTGTTGATACCTTTGCTTTCTGAGAGCAGTGAAGTAAGCGGTTTGTGCTCGGTTTCGAGCTCGAACCGAAGACCAAATAAGTATTGTTGCATTGTCTTAACCCCGTATACACATGCTAACGCTTCTTTCTCAACCATACTGTAGGCTCTTTCAGCCTTAGATAAACCTCTGGACGCATATACAACCGGTTGTAGTTTGCCTGACACATTGGCTTGCTGTAATACACAAGCTAGTACTAAACGTTTACATGGGTCATACAACACAAGTAACTTGTTAGAGCATAGTAGGTTTCTGGCCTTATTAAAGGCTGTCTCTTGAAATTTACCTCAATCCTACTCATATCTTTTGCGGTAGAAGGTTTATAAAATAGTTGAGGAGTCCCAGGAACGAATGCAGCTCCGTCACATTCTATGGTCTGGGTGCATTCTTGATGGCCTCCATCTTTGAGTCTATGGGTCTGATGCCGTCTGCTGCAATCTTTCTCCCTAGAAATTCGGCCTCTGGCGCCAGGAAAACACTTTTGGAGTGTTTCAGCCTGAGTCCCACTCTGTCCAGTTGCTTTAGAACCTCTTCCAGATTGTACAAGTGATCAGTGGTGTTGCGACCAGTGATCAAGATATCGTCTTGGAAGACCACGATGCATGGAACCGATTTCAGCAGACTCACCATGTTCCTCTGGAAGATGGCCACAGCCGAGTGAATCCCAAAAGGGCATCTGTGGTACACGAACAGTCCTTTGTGTGTGTTGATGCACATCAATTTCTGAGATGGTTCAGCCAGTTCCTATGTCATGTAAGCAGAGGTTAGATCTAGCTTGGTGAATGACTTCCCCCTGCTAGCGTTGCGAACAGGTCCTCCGCTTTAGGTAGTGGGTACTGGTCCTGTAAAAGACTCTGTTGATCGTTACCTTGTAGTCCCCACAGTTTCTGACCGTTCCATCGCTCTTTAGCACCAGCACGATTGGACTGGCCCACCCGTTGAACTCGCCTGGCGATATGATTCCCTCTCATTGAAGTCTGTCCAACTCGATCTCGACTTTCTCTCACATCATGTATGGGACTGCTCGGGCCTTGTGATGAACAGGCCGTGCCCCAGGAACAAGATGGATCTGCACCTCGATGCCTGGCTCAAATAATGCCGGGAATTTGTTTAGCACCTGGGCGCACGAGGCGTCATCCACCGAAGATAGTGCTTTCATGTCGTCCCAGTTCCATCGGATCTTTCCTAGCCAGCTTCTGCTGAACAGCATTGGACCATCGCTTGATACAATCCATAGTGGTAAATCATGCACTATTCTGTCGTACGATACTTTCACTACCGCACTGCTTAAACAGGTATGAGTTCTTTGGTGTAAGTGCGCAGTGTTGTGTGAATCGGGCTTAGTTTTGGCCTCTGTGCCTTGTTCTCCCACAGTTTCTCAAAAGCTTTCTGGCTCATGATTGATTGTCTCACTCCCTGTGTCCAATTCCATGGAGACTGGAATGCCGTTAAGTTTAACTTTTAACATTATCGGAGGGCTTTTGGTGGTGAAGGCGAGTACCCCATACACTTCCTCTTCATCCTCAGGGTGAGTAGCCTCTCCTGCTCGTTCAGCGTGATCTGCACTGGATCGGTCGTCCTCTGTTGACTCTGCCATGTGGTGAGTCAGAGGTCGTTTGCACATTCACTGGAGATGCCCCATTGTTCCACAGCCCTTACACACATAGGGCTTGAATCGACAGTGATGGGCTCTATGACTGCCCCCGCAGCGCCAACATGGTGTTAATGGATACGCATTCACACCCCACAGCGGCCTCTGAGTCACCCTAGGCCTGGCCTCTGTGGTCGTGTAGACCCTGCCATGTACAGTTCTGCCTGCTGAAGGCATTATTTTATGCACAGTACTTGCTGGTGAGCTTCGATGCTGTGAAGATATCTGTTTTGTGTTGTCGCCCGTGGATATGAAGGCCTCGGCTATCGTGATGGCCTTGCTCAGATCTAGGGATTCGACAGAGAGCAATTTGCGAAGAATGACCTCGTGGTCGATTCCAAGCACGAAAACGTCCCGCAACATTTCCCCCAAAGATCCGGCAAATTCGCACTGTCCCGCAAAGCGTCTTAGGTCGGTGACAAAGCTCGCCACGTTCTGGCCCTCGGAGCAATGGTGCGTGTAAAAGCGATACCTGGCCAGCTTGAGATGTTCTTGAACCAGTGTGCACAGCTCTGTGTAAGTCTTGTCCGTTGGGTTGACCACTGCCAGCAGATTTTGGCGAGGCCATATATCGAAGACCCACATACGGTGAGGAGAATCGCCCTGCGCTTGACCGCCATCTCAGCCGTGTCCAGCTCGTTGGCCACGAAGTACTGGTCAAGTCGCTCAATGAAGGCTTCTCAATCATCACCCTCAACAAATCTCAAGAATACCAACGGCAGCTATTACTGTGTGAAAGTTCATGATCTGTACCTCGTCGCCAGTTGTTAAGTTCAGAATAACTGCACAAGACTGTGTTGTCAGCCCAAACCATCGTGACCTTGATCTCTTTGATGTAACTCCAAGTGAGGAAGCAGCCTGGTGGATTGCCTTTTGTACCTGCTTGCCCAGGGTGCACAGGTGACCCTTAGGTCTCCCACAGGTGTGGCCCCTGGTGGCAAGTCTTACTCATTGGTGAGGTTTGCATACATAACGGATAAGAGAGCAGGGATCAGGGATCAGGAGCAGATGCCAATGTGCAGGAGCAGGCTTCAGGGGTCAGGGATCAGGAGCAAGGGTCAGGGGTCAGTGAGCAGGGGCAGGCTTCAGGGACCAGTAAGCAGAGTTCAGGGGTCAGGGATCAGGAGCAGAGTTCAGGGGTCAGTGAGCAGGGGTCAGGGATCAGGAGCAGAGTTCAGGGATCAGGAGCAGGGTCCAGGGGCCAGTGAGCAGGTTCAAGGGTCAGGGGTCAGGAGCTGGACCGCCTGCCCTGGTGGTCTGGTTGTGCTGCCACCATTGGGTGTCGAGCGTGTCTGTGTGCCATACGAGTGAAAGCGCACTGAGAGCTTGGTGCTGACGGGGTTAATGTTGCAGGTTGCGTGATGTGTGCAAGGGACCGCCCCCTGTGTGTCTAATCTGCTCCATTGTACTTGATCCACATGCAGTTCTCATCAAGGGATTCATTTCCCATAATCTTTTCGGAGGACAGGAGAGATTGAGAACATAGGGGATAAATAATCCAGGCTAAATTTAGGTTGCTGTGTCATTCCGCTTTAGCCTGAATTGAGAGAGGATATGTCAGTCGTGGCTCAGTGGGTAACACACTCGTCTTTGAGTCCGAAGGTTGTGGGTTCAAGTCCCACTCCAGGGACATATGCACAGAAATCTAGGCTGACACTCACAGTGCTGTACTGAGGGAGCGCCGCACTGTCGGAGGGGCAGTACTGAGGGAGCGCCGCACTGTCGGAGGGGCAGTACTGAGGGAGCGCCGCACTGTCGGAGGGGCAGTACTGAGGGAGCCCTGCACTGTTGGAGGGGCAGTACTGAGGGAGTGCCGCACTGTCGGAGGGGCAGTACTGAGGGAGCGCCGCACTGTCGGAGGGACAGTACTGAGGGAGCGCCGCAGTGTCGGAGGGGCAGTACTGAGGGAGTGCCGCACTGTCGGAGGGGCAGTACTGAAGGAGCGCCGCACTGTTGGAGGGGCAGTGCTGAGGGAGCGCCTCACTGTCGGAGGGGCAGTACTGAGGGAGCCCTGCACTGTCGGAGGGGCAGTACTGAGGGAGCGCCGCACGATGGGAGGAGCCGTCTTTTAGATGCCTGCTCAGGTGTACGGAAAATATCCCACAGCCACGAGTGAAAGCAGGATGGGGAATACTCCCTGGCGTCCAACATCATGAAAAAGGTTGACCCGGTCACTATCACATTGCTGTTTGAGGGAGCTCGCTGTGTGCTAATTTCCCACATTACACTTCAAAAAGCTGCTTCATTGGCTGTGAAGCACTTTGGGAGATCCTGAGGCTGTGTTTTGGGAGTGTCGAGACGCCAGCCTTTCTTTGCTTCGACGTACAGCGCGAGAGGTTGCAGCCCCCCGTTCCACTCCCCACGCTCCCGTCCGTTGTGCGGCCGAGGAGGGAGGGGAGGGGTAGGGGGTAGCGGGCGGGTCGGAGGTGCGGCTCATGGGACTCCTGGTCCGTGCAGCGGGCGGCCGAGGGGGTGGTTCGGCCTGACTGCCTGCTTCCTGTCTGCGGGTACGTCCGCTGCCCGAGCGGCCCTGGGCAGGGAGCGCGTGGTGCCCACCAGCAGGCTTGAGGCCTTCCGCAATCGGTGGGCTCCAGAGGGACTGAAGGGCATTAACGCCACCCAGCCCCACCGGAACAACGTTTTAATTGAATTTGTTACATTTCCTTTAAGTTATATACAACTTGAAGATCATTGGTTGTGCCCCTTTAAGACGGGGTGGTGGAGGGATGGGGGGAGGGGGCACACTTGTTGCCGTTCAGTTGCTGATGGTATCAGCTGTCAATCACAGTTGTTGGCATTCAAGGCAGAAATGCAAGCCTGAGCTTTCTCCATGGATTTGGGTATCCCTGCTCTGTTACCTTAGCAACCTCCCGCATCACCCGGCGACAGCCAGTGGGAGCTCGGCCCTCACCCCCTTACCCAATCGGGTTGCCGGCTCGTGATTGTGCTGGGCCTTGGCAGCCAGTGGGAGAGGGAGGCCCGTGCTCTGCTGCCGTGGCAACCGGCAGCCTTCCCCACTCGTCCCCATCCTTCTGCCGAGCAACGGCTGGCATGTGCCCGTGTCTGTGGGTGGCCTGTGACACAGGGACAGGAGGAGGCCCATTCAGCCCCTTGAGCCTGTTACCATAGGAACAGGAGGAGGCCCATTCAGCCCCTCGAGCCTGTTACACAGGAACAGGAGGAGGCCATTCAGCCCCTTGAGCCTGTTACCATAGGAACAGGAGGAGGCCCATTCAGCCCCTCGAGCCTGTTACACAGGAACAGGAGGAGGCCCATTCAGCCCCTCGAGCCTATTACACAGGAACAGGAGGAGACCCATTCAGCCCCTCGAGACTGTTACACAGGAACAGGAGGAGACCCATTCAGCCCCTCGAGCCTGTTACACAGGAACAGGAGGAGGCCCATTCAGCCCCTCGAGCCTGTTACACAGGAACAGGAGGAGGCCCATTCAGCCCCTCGAGCCTGTTACACAGGAACAGGAGGAGGCCCATTCAGCCCCTCGAGCCTGTTACACAGGAACAGGAGGAGGCCCATTCATCCCCTTGAGCCTGTTACACAGGAACAGGAGGAGACCCATTCAGCCCCTCGAGCCTGTTACACAGGAACAGGAGGAGGCCCATTCAGCCCCTGGAGCCTGTTACACAGGAACAGGAGGAGGCCCATTCAGCCCCTCGAGCCTGTTACACAGGAACAGGAGGAGGCCCATTCAGCCCCTCGAGCCTGTTACACAGGAACAGGAGGAGACCCATTCAGCCCCTGGAGCCTGTTACACAGGGACAGGAGGAGGCCCATTTAGCCCCTCGAGCCTGTTACACAGGAACAGGAGGAGGCCCATTCAGCCCCTCGAGCCTGTTACACAGGAACAGGAGGAGGCCCATTCAGCCCCTTGAGCCTGTTACATGGGAATAGGAGTAGGCCCATTCAGCCCCTCGAGCCTGTTATACAGGAACAGGAGGAGGCCCATTCAGCCCCTTGAGCCTGTTACATGGGAACAGGAGGCCATTCAGCCCCTCGAGCCTGTTACACAGGAACAGGAGGAGGCCCATTCAGCCCCTCGAGCCTGTTACACTGGAACAGGAGGAGGCCCATTCAGCCCCTTGAGCCATTTACACAGGAGCAGAAAGAGGCCATTCAGCCCCTCGAGCCTGTTACACAGGAACAGGAGGAGGCCCATTCAGCCCCTTGAGCCTGTTACATGGGAACAGGAGGCCCATTCAGCCCCTCGAGCCTGTTACACAGGAACAGGAGGAAGCCATTCAGCCCCTCGAGCCTGTTTAATAGGAACAGGAGGAGGCCCATTCAGCCACTTGAGCCATTTACACAGGAGCAGGAAGAGGCCGTTCAGCCCCTCGAGCCTGTTACACAGGAGCAGGAGGAGGCTCATTCAGCCCTTCGAGCTTGTTACATAGCAACAGGAGGAGGCCATTCAGCCCCTTGAGCCTGTTTAATAGGAACAGGAGGAGTCCCATTCAGCCCGGTGTGCCTTTTATGTAGCAACAGGAGGAGGCCATTCAGCCCCTCGAGCCTGTTACACAGGAACAGGAGGAGGCCCATTCAGCCCCTCGAGCCTGTTACACAGGAACAGGAGGAGGCCCATTCAGCCCCTCGAGCCTGTTACACAGGAACAGGAGGAGGCCGTTCAGCCCTTCGAGCCTGTTACACAGCAACAGGAGGAGGCCATTCAGCCCCTCGAGCCTGTTCCATCATTCAATCAGAGCACCGCTGATGCGTATCTTAACTCCATCCACCCGCCTTGGTTACGTAACTCTTAATACCCGTACCCAACATAAATCTATGCACCTCAGTCTTGACATTTTCATTTGAACCTCAGCCTCAATAGCTTTTTGTGAAGAGAGTGCCAGATTCCCACGACCCTTTGTGTGAAGAAGTGATTCCTGATATCACCCCTGAACAGCCTGGCTCTAATTGTAAGGTTCTGCCCCCTTGTTCTGGGCTGCCCCACCAGAGGACACAGTTTCTCTCTATCTACCCTATCAACTCCTTTAAAAATCTTTAACACCTCCTTTAGATTACCCCTTCATCTTCTATATTCAAGGTGATCTAAGCCTTGTCACTGTCGCCTGTCCTCAGAATTTTACCCTGTTAGCCCCAGTCACTGTTCCAAAAAGTCGTCATTGGCTTCAAGGCATGTTCGAATGTCCTGAGGCTGTGAAGGGAAAATACAGCACTTGCATTTATATAGCCGCATTCACAATCTCAGGACCTCCCAAAGTGTCTTAAAGCCCAATGAAACACTTTTTGGAGTGTAGTCACTGTTGTAATGTGGGAAACGCAGCAGCCAATTTGCGCACAGCAAGCTCCCACACACAGCAAATTGATAATGAGCAGATATTCTGTTTTTTAGTGATGTTGATTGAGGGATAAATATTGGCCCCAGGACACCGGGGATAACTCCCCTCGTCGTCTTCAATATAGAGCAGTGGGATCTTTTACATCCACCAGAGAGGGCAGAGGGGGCCTCGGTCTAATGCCTCATCGGACCGACGGCAGCTCCGACAGTGCGGCGCTCCCTCAGTACTGCCCCTCCGACAGTGAGGCACTCCCTCAGTACTGCCCCTCCGACAGTGAGGCACTCCCTCAGTACTGCCCCTCCGACAGTGCGGCGCTCCCTCAGTACTGCCCCTCCGACAGTGAGGCACTCCCTCAGTACTGCCCCTCCGACAGTGCAGCACTCCCTCAGTACTGCACCTCCGACAGTGAGGCACTCCCTCAGTACTGCCCCTCCGACAGTGCGGCGCTCCCTCAGTACTGCCCCTCCAACAATGAGGCACTCCCTCAGTACTGCCCCTCCGACAGTGCAGCACTCCCTCAGTACTGCACCTCCGACAGTGAGGCACTCCCTCAGTACTGCCCCTCCGACAGTGCGGCGCTCCTTCAGTACTGCCCCTCCGACAATGAGGCACTCCCTCAGTACTGCCCCTCCGACAGTGAGGCACTCCCTCAGTATGCCCCTCCGACAGTGCCAGTGCTCCCTCAGTACTGCACCTCCGACAGTGAGGCACTTCCTCAGTACTGCCCCTCCAATAGTGCGGCACTCAGTACTGCCCCTCCGACAGTGAGGCACTTCCTCAGTACTGCCCCTCTGACAGTGCGGCGCTCCCTCAGTACTGCCCCTCCGACAGTGAGGCACTCCCTCAGTACTGTCCCTCCGACAGTGCGGCTCTCCCTCAGTACTGCCCCTCCGACAGTGCAGCACTCCCTCAGCATTGCCCCTCCGACAGTGCAGCACTCCCTCAGTACAACCCCTCCGACAGTGCGGCTCTCCCTCAGTACAACCCCTCCGACAGTGCGGCACACCCTCAGTACTGCCCCTCCGACAGTGCGGCACTCCCTCAGCATTGCCCCTCCGACAGTGCGGCATTCCCTCAGTACTGCCCCTCTGACAGTGCAGCACTCCCTCAGTACAACCCCTCCGACAGTACGGCGCTCCCTCAGTACTGCACTGGCAGTGTTGGCCTGGATTCTGGACTCAAGTCCCTGGAGAGAGGGATGGAACACTCGACCTTCTGACTCAGAGGCCAGAGCGCTGCCCACTGAGGCGAGATCTGTCCTTGACAAGCGACCGGCCACCGCTCCAATTAGCAAACTGTCTCCTCCTGCCCCTGGCTCCCTTGGACTCCTGCCATACCCCCACCAGCGACAGTCCCAACAGGCCCAGGGGGATCTGTGTCCGTCCCGGTTCTCAGACATTGCCACAGGGTTTGATGGCAGGTGTGAGGAGAGGCTGGTAGGGGAGGGAGGGGGGGCAATGTGGTTCCCAATTTGATTGGTTCACCTGCTACCTGCAGTGTTGGAGGGGGCGGGCGGACGAGAGGTGGGAGTTAGGTAGAATCCCTGCTCCCAGACTGCCTCACTGATAGCAGCCCGAGCACAGCTCATCTGCCTGCTCCACCGCACATCGTCAGAGGACAGCTCAAGGTTACAGTCAGCGCTGTGTTAGCATCTGAGGCTCAGAGAGAGAGAGGGATAGAGAGAGAGAGAGAGACAGAGAGAGAGACAGACAGAGAGGGAGAGAGGCAGAGAGAGAGAGACAACAGACAGAGAGAGAGAGAGAGAGAGAGGGAGAGGCAGAGAGACAGACAGAGAGAGAGAGAGAGATAGACAGACAGAGAGTGAGAGATAGAGAGACAGACAGAGAGAGAGAGACAGAGAGAGCGGGAGAGGCAGAGAGAGAGAGACAACAGACAGAGAGAGAGAGAGAGACAGACAGAGAGAGGCAGAGAGACAGAGAGAGAGAGAGAGATAGAGAGACAGAGAGTGAGGGACAGAGAGACAGAGAGAGAAACAGAGAGAGAGAGACAGAGAGAGGGAGAGAGGCAAAGCGAGAGAGAGACAGACAGACAGAGAGAGAGAGAGACAGACAGACAGAGAGTGAGAGAGACAGAGAGAGAGAAACAGACAGAGCCAGGGAGAGAGAGAGAGAGAGAGAGGAAGAGAGAGAGAGACAGAGAGTGAGGGACAGAGAGAGAGACAGAGACAGAGCGAGAGAGACAGAGAGAGGGAGAGAAGCAGAGCGAGAGAGAGAGACAGACAGACAGAGAGAGAGAGAGAGAGAGGGACAGAGAGAGACAGTAAGTCATAGAGTGAGAGACAGAGCGAGAGACAGAGAGAGAGACACACACACAGAGTGAGGGACAGAGAGAGACAGACAGAGAGAGAGAGAGAGACACACACAGAGAGACAGTAAGTCATAGAGTGAGAGACCGGGCGAGAGACAGAGAGAGAGAGAGGCACACACACAGAGTGAGGGACCGAGAGAGACAGACAGAGCAAGAGAGAGGGACAGAGAGAGAGCCACAGAGAGAGGTAGAGAGAGAGACAGAGAGCGAGAGGGAGAGAGAGATAGAGACAGAGAGAGAGAGACAGTCAGAGAAAGACAGAGAGATGGAGAGAGAGAAAGAGAGAGAGCGTGAGACACAGACAGAGAGAGTGTGAGAGTGAGAGAGACAGAGACACAAACAGACACAGACAGAGACTGAGAGAGAGAGAGAGAGAGAGAGACAGAGAGAGAGAGAGAGAGAGAGGCACAGACAGAGACTGAGAGAGAGAGAGAGACAGAGAGAAAGAGAGAGAGAGAGAGACACACACACGGACAGAGAGACAGAGATAAACACAGAGAGGCAGAGACACAGAGAGAGAGACAGACAGAGCAAGACAGAGAAAGAGAGAGAGAGAGAGAGACAGAGAGAGAAACAAAGAGAGTCAGTGAGCGGGAGAGAGGCAGAGACAGGAAGGGAAGGATAGTGAGAAATAGAGATGTACAGAGAGAGCTCGAGACAGGAGTTAGAGACAGAGAGAGGTCGAGAGTGACCCACACAGAGAAGGAAAAACAGACAGAAAGATTTGATCATGCAATAAAAGCAAACAGAGCAATATCAGGCATACACGTTTGCCTAATCATACCCAGAGTGGGACTGAGCACCCCACACACACAGCAGGAAAGGTCCAGGCTCCATCCCCGGCCTGTGCTGAGGGAGTGTGATCATACCCAGAGTGGGACTGAGCGCCCCACACACAGAGCAGGAAAGGCCCAGGCTCCATCCCCGGCCTGTGCTGAGGGAGTGTGATCATAGCTGGTGTGGGACTGAGGCCCCCCACACACAGCAGGAAAGGTCCAGGCTCCATCCCCGGCCTGTGCTGAGGGAGCGTGATCATAACTGGTGTGGGACTGAGGCCCCCCACACACAGCAGGAAAGGCCCAGGCTCCATCCCCGGCCTGTGCTGAGGGAGTGTGATCATACCCAGAGTGGGACTGAGCCCCCCACACACACAGCAGGAAAGGTCCAGGCTCCATCCCCGGCCTGTGCTGAGGGAGCGTGATCATACCTGGTGTGGGACTGAGGCCCCCCACACACAGCCGGAAAGGCCCAGGCTCCATCCCCGGCCTGTGCTGAGGGAGTGTGATCATACCCAGAGTGGGACTGAGCCCCCCACACACACAGCAGGCAAGGCCCAGGCTCCATTCCCGGCCTGTGCTGAGGGAGTGTGATCATACCCGGTGTGGGACTGAGGCCCCCCACACACACAGCAGGAAAGGCCCAGGCTCCATCCCCGGCCTGTGCTGAGGGAGTGTGATCATACCCAGAGTGGGACTGAGCCCCCCACACACACAGCAGGCAAGGCCCAGGCTCCATTCCCGGCCTGTGCTGAGGGAGTGTGATCATACCTGGTGTGGGACTGAGGCCCCCCACACACACAGCAGGAAAGGCCCCGGTGTAATGTATATAATGACTCAAAGGACTTGTTACTGTAAACTCACTCAGGTATAAACCTGCTTCAACTTGATTTGCGGCCAAAGTGCGCACGTGACATGGTACCTGCGCTTATATACCAGGGCCCGCGCACACGCGGTACAGCCCAATGACCTCCGACAGTGGCGCCCCCCTGGTGTCTAGTGACCCCAATACATAACAACATCCCCCTTCAAGATCTTAGTATCAGACTCTTTACAAATTAAGATTGTCTGGGGCATTCCGCTCACGAGTTGATCGTCTCAGTTGAACTGCAGTTGTGGGCGAGCGTTGTGAGTCAGTTGTGACTGGAGGCTGAGTAACCGATCTGATGGGAGAGGTGATGACCATGTCAGAGACTGAAGGCCCAGATTCAGTATTGACAGCAGAGTCCTCTGATGAATGAACATTGGTCGGTTGGTCACTGACTGCATCTTCGGCGAATGGTTCCAGTTCATCCGTGTGCCGCAGTTTTACCTGATCAACATGTTTCCTGCATGTTTGCCCATTCTTGAGCACGACAATAAACACTCTGTTACCCTCCTTGGCTGTAGCAGTGCCGGCGATCCACTTTGGACCATGACCATAATTCAGCACTTAAACTGGATCGTTGACAGATGTCACGTGACACAGCAGCACGATCACGATACCATTGCTGATTTTGACGTCTGTTTTCAACATGATCATTGAAATCAGGATGGACAAGACAAAGCTTGGTCTTGAGATTTCTCTTCATCAGTAATTCAGCAGGGGAGACCCCGGTAAGCGTGTAACTAAGCAATATACGTGACAAGCGAGTCTGTAGTGAACCCTGAGTCACATGTTTCATACTTTGCTTGATCGTTTGAACCGCACGCTTGCTTGACCATTTGTAGCAGGTTTGAATAGAGCAGACCTTACATGTCTGACACCATTGAGTTTCATGAACTCCTGAAACTCAAGACTTGTGAAGCATGATCCGTTGTCGCTCACAACAATGTCAGGCAAGCCATGAGTAGCAAACATGACACGGAGGCTCTCAGTAGTAGCTGTGGACATACTGGATGATATAAAAATACACTCTATCCACTTTGAATATGCATCCACCATAACAAAAAACATCTTTACCATGAAAGGGCCCACAAAATCGATGTGTATCCTCGACCATGGTTTAGATAGCTACCACCAAAGACTCAGCGGTGATTCCGCTGGTACTTTACTTCGCTGCATGCAAGTGTTGCACTGATGCACACATGATTCCAAATCAGAGTCAATTCCAGGTCACCAAACATGAGCAGTAGCAGTGGCTTTCATCATAATGATGCCAGGATGAGTGCTATGTAATTCACGTACAATTACCCCACAGTAGACAATCTGACTGAATGGGCAGTTCATCTTTGCGACGGTTGTAAGGTTTGGTCACATCACACATTTCCATAGGTATTGCAGACCAATCACCACTGAGGACACAACGTTTCACAACCGATAAATTAGGGTCATGGCTGGTCCAGATCCTAACTTGTTGAGCAGTGACAGGGGTACCTTCACTCTCAAAAGCCTCCATTACTAGCAGTAGATCTGCAGGTTGAGGCATCTCCACCTCTGGTGTGGGCAAAGGCAGACGCCTCAGTGCATCAGCACAATTCTCAGTCCGGTCTGTGACGAATGACATAATCATAGGCAGCCCACCTCTGAATACGGAAGATGCATTGGTATTAATACCTTTGTTTTCCGAAAACTATGAAATGAGTGGCTTGTGATCTGTTTCAAGTTCAAAATGAAGACCAAACAGGTACTGATGCATTTTTTTGTACTCCATACACACAGGCCAAAGCTTCTTTTTCTACCATGCTGTAAGCTCTTTCAGCTTTTGACAAACTTCTCGAAGCACACGCAATAGCTTGTAGCTTACCCGACTCATTTGCTTGTTGGAGTACACAGCCAACCCCATATGATGAAGCATCACAGGCCAATACAAGCTGCTTACACGGATCATAGTGAGCAAGCAGCTTGTTTGAACAGAGCAGATTCTTAGCTTTCTCAAAAGCTCTACCTTGAGATACACCCCAGACCCAGTTGTCGCCTTTTCTGAGCAGCATATGCAGTGGTTCAAGTAAAGTGCTCAATCCGGGCAAAAAATTACCGAAGTAATTAAGTAGCCCAAGGAATGAACGCAGTTCCGTCACATTCTGAGGTCTGGGAGCACTTTTAATGGCCTTGGTTTCTGAATTGGTAGGCCTGATACCATCAGCAGCAATCTTCCTCTCCAGGAATTCAACTTCAGGTGCCATGAAGACACACTTCGTATGTTTTAGCCTGAGTCCCACTTTATCCAGACAATGTAGGGCTTCTTCAAGATTGTTCAGATGTTCAGCAGAGTCGTGACCTGTGACCAGAATGTCATCTTGAAACACGATGGTTATAGGAACGGACTTCAATAGACTCTCCATGTTCCTCTGAAATATGGCAGCAGCCGAACGGATTCTAAAAGGACACCTGCTGTCGACAAATAGTCCTTTATGGCTGTTGATGCAGGTGAGTTTCTTCAAAATGTCGACAAGCTCCTGTGTCATATAGGCCGACGTCAGATCCAGTTTAGTGAACGACTTTCTACCAGCTAGCATGCGAACAGGTCATCAGCCTTCGGCAGCAGATACTGATCCTGAATCGAAAGTCGATTAATCATAGCCTTGTAGTCTCCACAGATCCTGACAGTGCCATGATACTTTAACACAGGAACAATGGGACTGGCCCATTTGTTAAATTCGACCGGTGATATGACCCCTTCACGTTGGAGTCTGTCAAGCTCAATTTCCACCTTCTCCCTCATCATGTAGGGAACAGACCGAGCTTTGTGATACTCAGGTCTTGCATCAGAATCCAGGTGAATCTGCACCTTGGCTCCAGTGAAATTACCAATGCCTGGTTCAAACAAAGAAGGAAACTTCTACAGCAGTTGAGCACACGAAGTGTCATCCACCAAGGACAACACTTTGATATCATTCCCGTTCCACTTGATTTTCTCAAGCCAATTCCTGCCGAACAGCGTTGGACCATTGCCTGGGATGATCCATAATGGTAAATCGTGAACCACACCATCATACGACACCTTGACTACAGCACTGTCAATCACCGGTATGAGTTCCTTAGTGTAAGTATGCAACTTGGCATTGACTGGACTCAGCTTAGGCTTCACAGCCTCAGTGTCCCACAGCTTGTCGAATGTCCTTTGGCTCATTATCGACTGACTCACACCCGTGTCCAGCTCCATTGATACAGGCACGCCATTCAGCTTCACATTAACCATAATCGGTTGGCTCTTTGTCAGGAACGAATACAGACCACACACTTCCTCCTCGGATATCTCGGATTGCAATCTCTGGGCTAGGACTGGACTGGTCATCATCACCAATGTGATGAGCAGCAGCACGCTTGCTCAGTTGTGGACAGATTCGCTGAAGATGCCCCACTTTCGAGCAGCCTTTACAGATGTACAGTTTAAACCGACACTGATGAGGCCGATGATTGCCACCACAATGCCAACATGGTGAGGTCGGATTCGTGCCAGTTGGCGGACTTTGAGCAGCTATAGGTTTCACATAAGCAGTCGAGTAGGTCCTGCCATAAGCAGCTCTGCCAGATGATGATACAATCTTGTTTACAATACTTGCCGTGGAGCTCTGACTCTTCGATGATATCTGCCTTAAATTATCATCAGTCGCCATGCATGACTGGGCAGTCACGATGGGCATGTTCAAATCCAGCGTTTCTTCAGCCAATAATTCCGAAGGATCACATCATGGTTGATGCCTATCACAAAGAAATCTCGCAGCACGTCTTCCAACACGTTTCCGCACTTACACGGCTCAGCCAGATGTCTTAGGTCGGCGACAAATCCCGACACATCCTGGCCCTCAGCATGAACATGCATGTAGAGGCGATAGTGTGAGACGATGATCCCTCTTTTGGCCTGAGATGGTCACGCCCTAGAGCGCACAAATCTCCGCAGTCTTTGTTCGTTGGATGTGCAAGCGAGAGAAGATTCTTTATGAGGCCATAAATTTTTGGACTACAAACGATGAGGAAAATCGTCCTGCGCCGAACTGCGTCAGCCTCTCCCTCCATTTTGTTGGCCACAAAATAATGATCCAGGCGGTCGATAAACTCCGCCCAATCCTCGCCCTCCACGAATCTCGGCAGAATTCCAATGGTGCCCATTGTGCGTGCGAAGGTTCTTCAGTTACCTCGTTGCCAAATGTCATGTATATAGTGACACGAAGGACTTGTTACTGTAAACTCACTCAGGTGTAAACCTGGTGCAACTTTATTCGGCCCCAAATTGTGCACGTGACATGGTACTCGCTCTTATATACCAGGGCCCGCACACACGCGCGTACAGCCCAATGACCTCCGACAGTGGCGCCCCCCCCCCCCCCGCTGGAGTCTAGTGACCCCAATACACAACACCAGGACTGATTCAGTTGTTCTGCATTGATTGAACGGAGAGAGTTTGATGATATCGGCAGTGTGAATCAGTGGCTCCGAGCTCTGGGGACAGCCAGGCCAACACTGGGGGTGGGGAGGGTGGGGAAGGAGGGTGGGAGGGGGGGCGGATGCATGCTGGGCTCCCTAATGGCCAGTCCAGGACTGGGCAATCACCGTAATGATCAGTGTGAAAGGGTGAAAGGAGTGTGAGTGTCTGAGCCTATGGTGTATCTGTGAATGTTAGAGTGTGTGTGTGTGTGAGAGAGTGTGTGTGTGAGTGTGTGTGTGAGAGTGTGTGTGTGTGAGTGTGTGTGAGTGTGTGTGTGAGAGTGTGTGTGTGTGAGTGTGTGTGTGTGAGTGTGTGTGAGTGTGTGTGTGAGAGAGTGTGTGTGTGAGTGTGTGTGAGTGTGTGTGTGAGAGAGTGTGTGTGTTAGTGTGTGTGTGAGTGTGTGTGTGTGTGTGTGAGAGAGTGTGTGTGTGAGTGTGTGTGTGTGTTAGAATGTGTGTGTGTGTGAGAGTGTGTGTGTGAGAGAGTGTGTGTGTGTGTGTGTGTGAGAGAGTGTGTGTGAGAGTATGCATGAGTGTGTGTGTGTGTGAGTGTGTGTGTGTGAGAGTGTGTGTGTGAGTGTGTGTGTGTGTGTGTGTGTTAGTGTGTGTGAGCGTGTGTGTGTGTGTGTGTGTGAGAGTATGAGAGTGTGTGTGTGAGTGTGTGTGTGTGTGTGTGTGTGTGTGTGAGAGTGTGTGTGAGAGTGTGTGTGTGTGTGTGTGTGAGAGTGTGAGAGAGTGTGTGTGTGTGTGAGAGTGTGTGTGTGTGAGAGTGTATGTGTGTGTGTGTGTGTGTGTGTGTGTAAGTATATGAAAATGTGAGTGAGAGTGTGTGTGAGTGAATATGTGTGTAAGAGTGTGTGAGAGAGTGAGTGAGAGTATATGTGAAAGAATGCGTGTGTGTGTGTGTGTGTGTGTAAGTATATGAGAGTGTGAGTGAGAGTGTGTGTGAGTGAATATGTGTGTAAGAGTGTGTGAGAGTGAGAGAGAGAGAGTGAGTGAGAGTATATGTGAGAGAATGCGTGTGTGTGTGTGTGTGTGTGTGTAAGTATATGAGAGTGTGAGTGAGAGTGTGTGTGAGTGAATATGTGTGTAAGAGTGTGTGAGAGTGAGAGAGAGAGAGTGAGTGAGAGTATATGTGAGAGAATGCGTGTGTGTGTGTGTGTGTGTGTGTGTAAGTATATGAGAGTGTGAGTGAGAGTGTGTGTGAGTGAATATGTGTGTGTGAGAGAGTGAGAGAGAGAGAGAGTGAGTGAATGTGAGAGTGAGTGAGTGAGAGTATATGTGAGTGAATGTGAGAGTGAGTGAGAGTGAGTGAGTGTGAGAGTGTGCCCTCTGTACACCAGTGACCTCCCTCAGTCAGCAGCCCTCTGTAAGATGAAACCAGTAGAGATGAGAGTTGTCCCAGAGTCCCTAGGACCAGGTGTCACTGGACTGGAGCGTCTCCGCTGTGGAACAGGGAAGGTCGCAGGAAATGGGGCTGCTCGACTTACTGCGTGATTGGGGAGGTTCATCGCCCTGAGATCTGTTCCCACACTGCCCTCAGCAGATCCAGTACAGAAACAAGCAAATCACTCAGAGTAAGGACCAGGAAATGTGACTCTGATACTCTGTTGTCCTCTGCTCCGTGTTACAAGGGAAATGATCAGAATATTGGAGCAGATAATTCACCAAAACCACAGTCATCTCTGGTTATAAGAAAGGAAGACTTGGATGTAGTTAGCAGCTTTCACGACCAGACTCTCAAAGCACCTTACAACCAATGAAGTACTTTCTTTTTGAAGCGTAGTTGCTGTTATAATGTGGGAAATGCAGCACCCAATGGTGCACAGCAAGCTCCCACAAACAGCAATGTGATATTGAGCAGACATTCAGTTTTTTAGTGATGTTGATTGTGGGATAGATATTGGTCAGGACACTGGGGGTAACTCCCCGCTCTTCTTCGAAATATTGCCTTGGGATCTTTTACGTCCACCTGAGAGGGCAGACAGGGCCTCGGTTTAATGTCTCATCGAAACACGGCACCTCCGACAATGCGGTGCTCCCTCAGTACTGCCCCTCCGACAATGCGGTGCTCCCTCAGTACTGCCCCTCCGACAATGCGGTGCTCCCTCAGTACTGCCCCTCCGACAATGCGGTGCTCCCTCAGTACTGCCCCTCCGACAATGCGGTGCTCCCTCAGTACTGCCCCTCCGACAATGCGGTGCTCCCTCAGTACTGCCCCTCCGACAGTGCGGTGCTCCCTCAGGACTGCCCCTCCGACAATGCGGTGCTCCCTCAGTACTGCCCCTCCGACAGTGCGGTGCTCCCTCAGGACTGCCCATCCGACAATGCAGCGCTCCCACAGTACTGCCCCTCCGACAGTGCGGCGCTCCATCAGTACTGCCCCTCCGACAGTGCGCCGCTCCCTCAGTACTACTCCTTCGACAGTGCGGCGCTCCCTCAGTACTACCCCTCCGACAGTGCGGCGCTCCCTCAGTACTACCCCTCCGACAGTGCGGTGCTCCCTCAGTACTGCCCCTCCGACAGTGCGGCGCTCCCTCAGTACTACCCCTCCGACAGTGCGGTACTCCCTCAGTACTGCCCCTCCGACAGTGCGGCGCTCCCTCAGTACTGCCCCTCTGACAGTGCGGCACTCCCTCAGTACTACCCTTCCGACAGTGCAATACTTCCTCGGCACTGCACTGGAGGGTCAGTTTAGATTCTTGTGCTCAGGTCTCTGGACTGGATCTTCAACCCACAACCTTCTGACACCGAGGCGAGAGTGCTGCCCACTGAGCCACAGCTGTTAGCCCACATCCGGTTGTTTAAGGGAGAAACATAGAGTCACATCGAGTGCATCGGTTTATTAATGCCAAATCCTGAAATGTTTATTTGAAATGTTCAAGGAGGTGTGGATTCAGTGTGGAGATTCGGCCGTGTTTGAAGGGCAGTCTCTTGCAGTGGAGTCTGGCGGTGGATGTGAGGGAGAGATGACTTAGCAGTGAGTATCGCGCTGCATAATGCTCAGTGAATTAGTGAAAGGGACGGGCGTACTTGCTGAATAGGTGCTGATGAAGCAGATCGAGTTATTGCTTGTCTTTACACTGATTCCATTCCCGGTGCTCAAAGCCCAGACCAATCGGACCTGCCCAAACACTGCCGCAAACTCCACCTCACCGGAATCAGGGAACGCGAGGGCGAACTCTCTCCGGTGTATCTCAGTCCAGTCTAACTCACTCCAGTCTATCTCGGTCCGGTCTATCTCAGTCCAGTCTATCTCAGTCCAGTCTATCTCGGTCCGGTCTATCTCAGTCCAGTCTATCTCAGTCCAGTCTAACTCACTCCGGACTAAATCAGTCCGATCTATCTCAGTCCAGTCAAACTCACTCCGGTCTATCTCAGTCTGGTCTAACTCACTCTGGTCTATCTCACTCTGGTCTATCTCAGTCCAGTCTAACTCACTCCGGTCTATCTCGGTCCGGTCTATCTAACTCCGGTCTATCTCAGTCCAGTCGAACTCACTCCGGTCTATCTCAGTCCAGTGAAACTCACTTCAGTCTATCTCAGTCCAGTCTAACTCACTCCGGTCTATCTCGGTCCAGTGTAACTCACTTCGGTCTATCTCAAACTGGTCTAACTCACTCCGATCTATCTCAGTCCAGTCTAACTCACTCCGGTCTATCTCGGTCCGGTCTATCTCAGTCCAGTCTATCTCAGTCCAGTCTAACTCACTCCGGTCGATCTCAGTCCAGTCTAACTCACTCCGGTCTATCTCAGTCTGGTCTAACTCACTCTGGTCTATCTCAGTCTGGTCTAACTCACTCCGGTCTATTTCAGTCTGGTCTAACTCACTCCGGTCTATCTCAGTCCAATCTATCTCACTCCGGTCTATCTCGGTCCGGTCTATCTCACTCCGGTCTATCTCAGTCTGGTCTAACTCACTCCGGTCTATCTCAGTCTGGTCTAACTCACTCCGGTCTATCTTGGTCCGGTCGAACTCACTCCGGTCTATCTCAGTCCAGTCTAAGTCACTCTGGTTTATCTCAGTCTGGTCTAACTCACTCCGGTCTATCTCAGTCCAGTCTAACTCACTCCGGTCTATCTCAGTCTGGTCTAACTCACTCTGGTCTATCTCGGTCCAGTCTATCTCAGTCTGGTCTAACTCACTCCGATCCAACTCACTCCGGTCCATCTCAGTCCAGTCTAACTCACTCCGGTCTATCTCAGTCTGGTCTAAGTCACTACGGTCCATCTCAGTCTGGTCTAACTCACTCCAGTCTATCTCACTCTGGTCTAACTCACTCCGGTCTATCTCACTCCAGTCTATCTCACTCCGGTCTACCTCACTCCGGTCTATCTCACTCCGGTCTAACTCACTCTGGTCTATCTCAGTCCGGTCTAACTCACTCCGGTCCATCTCAGTCTGGTCTAACTCACTCCAGTCTATCGCAGTCTGGTCTAACTCACTCCGGTCTATCTCAGTCCAGTCTATCTCACTCCGGTCTATCTCACTCCAGTCTATCTCACTCCGGTCTATCTCGGACCACTCTATCTCAGTCCGGTGTATCTCACTCCGGTCTATCTCGGTCCGGTCTATCTCACTCTGGACTATCTCGGTCCGGTCTATCTCACTCCGGTCTATCTCAGTCTGGTCCAACTCACTCCGGTCTATCTCAGTCTGGTCAAACTCACTCCGGTCTATCTCAGTCCAGTCTATCTTACTCCGGTCTATCTCGGTCCGGTCTATCTCACTCCGATCTATCTCGGTCCTGTCTATCTCACTCCGGTCTATCTCAGTCCGGTCGAACTCACTCCGATCTATCTCACTCCGGTCTATCTCAGTCCAGTCTAACTCCCTCAGTACTGCCCCTCCGACAATGCGGTGCTCCCTCAGTACTGCCCCTCCGACAGTGCGGCGCTCCCACAGTACTGCCCCTCCGACAATGCGGCGCTCCCACAGTACTGCCCCTCCGACAGTGCGGCGCTCCCTCAGTACTACCCCTCCGACAGTGCGGTACTCCCTCAGTACTGCCCCTCCGACAGTGCGGCACTCCCTCAGTACTGCCCCTCCGACAGTGCGGCGCTCCCTCAGTACTACCCCTCCGACAGTGCGGTACTCCCTCAGTACTGCCCCTCCGACAGTGCGGCACTCCCTCAGTACTGCCCCTCCGACAGTGCGGCACTCCCTCAGTACTACCCTTCCGACAGTGCAACACTCCCTCGGCACTGCACTGGAGGGTCAGTTTAGATTCTTGTGCTCAGGTCTCTGGACTGGATTTTCAACCCACAACCTTCTGACACCGAGGCGAGAGTGCTGCCCATGAGCCACAGCTGTTAGCCCACATCCGGTTGTTTAAGGGAGAAACTTAGAGTCACATCGAGTGCATCGGTTTATTAATGCCAAATCCTGAAATGTTTATTTGAAATGTTCAAGGAGGTGTGGATTCAGTGTGGAGATTCGGCCGTGTTTGAAGGGCAGTCTCTTGCAGTGGAGTCTGGCGGTGGATGTGAGGGAGAGATGACTTAGCAGTGAGTATCGCGCTGCATAATGCTCAGTGAATTAGTGAAAGGGACGGGCGTACTTGCTGAATAGGTGCTGATGAAGCAGATCGAGTTATTGCTTGTCTTTACACTGATTCCATTCCCGGTGCTCAAAGCCCAGACCAATCGGACCTGCCCAAACACTGCCGCAAACTCCACCTCACCGGAATCAGGGAACGCGAGGGCGAACTCTCTCCGGTGTATCTCAGTCCAGTCTAACTCATTCCAGTCTATCTCGGTCCGGTCTATCTCACTCCAGTCTATCTCAGTCCAGTCTAACTCACTCCGGTCTATCTCGGTCCGGTCTATCTCAGTCCAGTCTATCTCAGTCCAGTCTAACTCACTCCGGTCCATCTCAGTCCGATCTATCTCAGTCCAGTCAAACTCACTCCAGTCTATCTCACTCCAATCTATCTCAGTCCAGTCTAACTCACTCCGGTCTATCTCGGTCCGGTCTATCTCAGTCCAGTCTATCTCAGTCCAGTCGAACTCACTCCGGTCGATTTCAGTACAGTCTAACTCACTCCGGTCTATCTCAGTCTGGCCAAACTCACTCTGGTCTATCTCAGTCTGGTCTAAGTCACTCCGGTCTATTTCAGTCTGGTCTAACTCACTCCGGTCTATCTCAGTCCAATCTATCTCACTCCGGTCTATCTCGGTCCGGTATATCTCACTCCGGTCTATCTTAGTCTGGTCTAACTCACTCCGGTCTATCTCAGTCTGGTCTAAATCACTCCGGTCTATCTTGGTCCGGTCGAACTCACTTCGGTCTATCTCAGTCCAGTCCAAGTCACTCCGGTTTATCTCAGTCTGGTCTAACTCACTTCGGTATATCTCAGTCCAGTCTAACTCACTCCGGTCTATCTAAGTCCAGTTTATCTCAGTCTGGTCTAACTCACTCCGGTCTATTTCAGTCTGGTCTAAATCACTCCGGTCTATCTTGGTCCGGTCTATCTCAGTCCAGTTTATCTCAGTCTGGTCTAACTCACTCCGGTCTATCTCAGTCCAGTCTATCTCACTCCGGTCTATCTCGGTCCGGTCTATCTCACTCCGGTCCATCTCGGTCCGGTCTATCTCACTCCGATCTATCTCGGTCCGGTCTATCTCACTCCGGTCGAACTCACTCCGGTCCATCTCAGTCCAGTCTAACTCACTCCGGTCTATCTCAGTCTAGTCTAACTCACTCCGGTCCATCTCAGTCTGGTCTAACTCACTCCAGTCGATCTCAGCCTGGTCTAAGTCACTCCGGTCTATCTCAGTCCAGTCTATCTCACTCCGGTCTATCTCGGTCCGGTCTATCTCACTCCGGTCTATCTCGGTCCGGTCGATCTCACTCCGGTTTATCTCAGTCAGGTCTAACTCACTCCGGTCTATCTCAGTCTGGTCTAACTCACTCCGGTCTATCTCAGTCCAATCTATCTCACTCCGGTCTATTTCGGTCCGGTCTATCTCACTCCGATCTATCTCGGTCCGGTCTATCTCAGTCCAGTCTAACTCACTCCGGTCCATCTCAGTCCAGTCTAACTCACTCCGGTCTATCTCAGTCTGGTCTAACTCACTCTGGTCTATCTCAGTCCAGTCTAACTCATTCTGGTCTATCTCAGTCCAGTCTAACTCACTCAGGTCTATCTCAGTCTGGTCTAACTCACTCCGATCTATCTCACTTCGATCTATCTCACTCCGGTCTATCTCAGTCTGGTCGAACTCACTCTGGTCTATCTCGGTCCGGTCTATCTCAGTCTGGTCTAACTAACTCCGATCTATCTCACTCCGGTCGATCTCAGTCCAGTTAATCTCAGTCTGGCCGAACACACTCCATCTAACTCACTCCGGTCTATCTCAGTCCAGTTTATCTCAGTCTGGTCTAACTCACTCCGGTCCATCTCACTCCGGTTTATCTCAGTCTGGTCAAACTCACTCCGGTCTATCTCAGTCCAGTCTTACTCACTCCGGTCTATCTCAGTCCAGTCTAACTCACTCAGGTCCATCTCAGTCCGATCTATCTCAGTCCAGTCAAACTCACTCCAGTATATCTCACTCCGATCTATCTCAGTCCAGTCTAACTCACTCCGGTCTATCTCGGTCCGGTCTATCTCAGTCCAGTCTAACTCACTCCAGTCTATCTCGGTCCGGTCTATCTCACTCCAGTCTATCTCAGTCCAGTCTAACTCACTCCGGTCTATCTCGGTCCGGTCTATCTCAGTCCAGTCTATCTCAGCCCAGTCTAACTCACTCCGGTCCATCTCAGTCCGATCTATCTCAGTCCAGTCAAACTCACTCCAGTCTATCTCACTCCGATCTATCTCAGTCCAATCTAACTCACTCCGGTCTATCTCGGTCCGGTCTATCTCAGTCCAGTCTATCTCAGTCCAGTCGAACTCACTCCGGTCGATTTCAGTACAGTCTAACTCACTCCGGTCTATCTCAGTCTGTCCAAACTCACTCTGGTCTATCTCAGTCTGGTCTAACTCACTCCGGTCTATTTCAGTCTGGTCTAACTCACTCCGGTCTATCTCAGTCCAATCTATCTCACTCCGGTCTATCTCAGTCCAATCTATCTCACTCCGGTCTATCTCAGTCTGGTCTAACTCACTCCGGTCTATCTCAGTCTGGTCTAACTCACTCCGGTCTATCTTGGTCCGGTCGAACTCACTTCGGTCTATCTCAGTCCAGTCCAAGTCACTCCGGTTTATCTCAGTCTGGTCTAACTCACTCCGGTCTATCTCAGTCCAGTCTAACTCACTCCGGTCTATCTAAGTCCAGTTTATCTAAGTCTGGTCTAACTCACTCCGGTCTATCTTGGTCCGGTCTATCTCAGTCCAGTCTCTCTCAGTCCAGTCTAACTCACTCTGGTCCATCTCAGTCTGGTCAAACTCACTCCAGTCTATCTCAGTCTGGTCTAACTCACTCCGGTCTATCTCAGTCCAGTCTATCTCACTCCGGTCTATCTCGGTCCGGTCTATCTCACTCCGGTCCATCTCGGTCCGGTCTATCTCACTCCGATCTATCTCGGTCCGGTCTATCTCACTCCGGTCGAACTCACTCCGGTCCATCTCAGTCCAGTCTAACTCACTCCGGTCTATCTCAGTCTAGTCTAACTCACTCCGGTCCATCTCAGTCTGGTCTAACTCACTCCAGTCGATCTCAGTCTGGTCTAACTCACTCCGGTCTATCTCAGTCCAGTCTATCTCACTCCGGTCTATCTCGGTCCGGTCTATCTCACTCCGGTCTATCTCGGTCCGGTCGATCTCACTCCGGTCTATCTCAGTCAGGTCTAACTCACTCCGGTCTATCTCAGTCTGGTCTAACTCACTCCGGTCTATCTCAGTCCAATCTATCTCACTCCGGTCTATCTCGGTCCGGTCTATCTCACTCCAATCTATCTCGGTCCGGTCTATCTCAGTCTGGTCTAACTCACTCCGGTCCATCTCAGTCCAGTCTAACTCACTCCGGTCTATCTCAGTCTGGTCTAACTCACTCTGGTCTATCTCAGTCCAGTCTAACTCACTCCGGTCCATCTCAGTCCAGTCTAACTCACTCCGGTCTATCTCAGTCTGGTCTAACTCACTCTGGTCTATCTCAGTCCAGTCTAACTCATTCTGGTCTATCTCGGTCCAGTCTAACTCACTCAGGTCTATCTCAGTCTGGTCTAACTCACTCCGATCTATCTCACTTCGATCTATCTCACTCCGGTCTATCTCAGTCTGGTCGAACTCACTCTGGTCTATCTCGGTCCGGTCTATCTCAGTCTGGTCTAACTAACTCCGATCTATCTCACTCCGGTCGATCTCAGTCCAGTTAATCTCAGTCTGGTCGAACACACTCCATCTAACTCACTCCGGTCTATCTCAGTCCAGTTTATCTCAGTCTGGTCTAACTCACTCCGGTCCATCTCACTCCGGTTTATCTCAGTCTGGTCAAACTCACTCCGGTCTATCTCAGTCCAGTCTTACTCACTCCGGTCCATCTCAGTCCAGTCTAACTCACTCCGGTCTATCTCAGTCTGGTCTAACTCGCTCTGGTCTATCTCGGTCCGGTCTATCTCAGTCTGGTCTAACTCACTCCGATCTATCTCACTCCGGTCTATCTCAGTCCAGTTTATCTCAGCCTGGTCTAACTCACTCCGCTCTATTTCAGTCTGGTCTAACTCACTCCGGTCTATCTTGGTCCGGTCTATCTCAGTCCAGTCTATCTCAGTCCAGTCTAACACACTCCGGTCTATCTCAGTCTGGTCTAACTCACTCCGGTCCATCTCAGTCTGGTCAAACTCACTCCAGTCTATCTCAGTCTGGTCTAACTCACTCCGGTCTATCTCAGTCCAGTCTATCTCACTCCGGTCTATCTCGGTCCGGTCTATCTCACTCCGGTCTATCTCGGTCCGGTCGATCTCACTCCGGTCTATCTCAGTCTGGTCTAACTCACTCCAGTCTATCTCAGTCTGGTCTAACTCACTCCAGTCTATCTCAGTCCAGTCTATCTCACTCCGGTCTATCTCGGTCCGGTCTATCTCACTCCGATCTATCTCGGTCCGGTCTATCTCACTCGGGTCGAACTCACTCCGGTCCATCTCAGTCCAGTCTAACTCACTCCGGTCTATCTCAGTCTGGTCTAACTCACTCTGGTCTATCTCAGTCCAGTCTAACTCATTCTGGTCTATCTCGGTCCAGTCTAACACACTCAGGTCTACCTCAGTCTGGTCGAACTCACTCCGATCTATCTCACTCCGGTCGATCTCACTCCGGTCTATCTCAGTCCTGTCTAACTCACTCTGGTGTATCTCGGTCCAGTCTATCTCAGTCTGGTCTAACTCACTCCGATCTATCTCACTCCGATCTATCTCACTCCGGTCTATCTCAGTCTGGTCGAACTCTCTCTGGTCTATCTCGGTCCGGTCTATCTCAGTCTGGTCTAACTAACTCCGATCTATCTCACTCTGGTCTATTTCAGTCCAGTTTATCTCAGTCTGGTCGAACACACTCCGACCTATCTCACTCCGGTCTATCTCAGTCCAGTTTATCTCAGTCTGGTCTAACACACTCCGGTCCATCTCACTCCGATCTATCTCAGTCCAGTCGAACTCACTCCGGTCTATCTCGGTCCGGTCTATCTCAGTCCAGTCTATCTCAGTCCAGTCTAACTCACTCAGGTCCATCTCAGTCCAGTCTAACTCACTCCGGTCTATCTCAGTCTGGTCTAACTCACTCTGGTCTATCTCGGTCCGGTCTATCTCAGTCTGGTCTAACTCACTCCGATCTATCTCACTCCGGTCTATCTCAGTCCAGTTTATCTCAGTCTGGTCGAACTCACTCCGATCTATCTCACTCTGGTCTATCTCAGTCCAGTTTATCTCAGTCTGGTCAAACTCACTCCGGTCTATTTCAGTCTGGTCTAACTCACTCCGGTCTATCTTGGTCCGGTCTATCTCAGTCCAGTCTATCTCAGTCCAGTCTAACTCACTCCGGTCTATCTCAGTCTGGTCTAACACACTCCGGTCCATCTCAGTCTGGTCTAACTCACTCCAGTCTATCTCACTCCGGTCTATCTCGGTCCGGTCTATCTCACTCCGGTCTATCTCAGTCTGGTCTAACTCACTCCGGTCTATCTCAGTCTGGTCAAACTCACTCCGGCCTATCTCAGTCCAGTCTAACTCACTCCGGTCTATCTCAGTCTGGTCTAACTCACTCCGTTCCATCTCAGTCTGGTCAAACTCACTCCAGTCTATCTCACTCCGGTCAATCTCAATCTGGTCTAACTCACTCTGGTCTATCTCAGACCAGTCTAACTCATTCTTGTCTATCTCGGTCCAGTCTAACTCGCTCAGGTCTATCTCAGTCTGGTCGAACTCACTCCGGTCTATTTCAGTCCAGTCTATCTCACTCCGGTCTATCTCACTCCAGTCTATCTCACTCCGGTCTATCTCGGACCACTCTATCTCAGTACGGTGTAACTCACTCCGGTCTATCTCGGTCCGGTCTATCTCACTCTGGACTAACTCGGTCCGGTCTATCTCACTCCGGTCTATCTCAGTCTGGTACAACTCACTCTGGTCTATCTCAGTCTGGTCAAACTGACTCTGGTCTATCTCAGTCCAGTCTATCTTACTCCGGTCTATCTCGGTCCGGTCTATCTCACTCCGATCTATCTCGGTCCGGTCTATCTCACTCCGGTCTATCTCAGTCCGGTCGAACTCACTCCGGTCCATCTCAGTCCAGTCTAACTCACTCCGGTCTATCTCAGTCTGGTCTAACTCACTCTGGTCGATCTCAGTCCAGTCGAACTCATTCTGGTCTATCTCGGTCCAGTCTAACTCACTCAGGTCTATCTCAGTCTGGTCGAACTCACTCCAATCTATCTCACTCCGGTCTATCTCAGTCCAGTCTAACTCACTCCGGTCTATCTCAGTCCAGTCCAACTCACTCCGGTCTATCTCAGTCCAGTCTAACTCACTCTGGTCTATCTCGGTCCGGTCTATCTCAGTGTGGTCTAACTCACTCTGATCTATCTCACTCCGGTCTCTCTCAGTCCAGTTTATCTCACTCTGGTCTAACTCACTCCAGTCTATCTCAGTCCAGTCTAACTCACTCTGGTCTATCTCGGTCGGGTCGATCTCAGTCTGGTCTAACTCACTCCGATCTATCTCATTCCGGTCTATCTCAGTCCAGTTTATCTCAGTCTGGTCTAACTCACTCCGGTCTATCTCACTCCAGTCTATCTTACTCCGGTCTATCTCACTCCGGTCTATCTCACTCTGGTGTATCTCGGCCCACTCTATCTCAGTCTGGTCTAACTCAGTCTGGTCTATCTCACTGCAATCTATCTCACTCCGGTCTATCTCACTCCGGTCTATCTCACTCCGGTCTATCTCACACCGGTCTAACTCACTCCGGTCTATCTCACTCCGGTCTATCTCACTCCGGTCTAACTCACTCCGGTCTATCTCAGACCAGTCTAACTCATTCAGGTCGATCTCGGTCCAGTCTAAATCACTCCGGTCTATCTCAGTTTGGTCGAACTCACTCCGATCTATCTCACTCCGGTCTATCTCACTCCGATCTATCTCACTCCAGTCTATCTCACTCCGGTCTATCTCGGACCACTCTATCTCAGTACGGTGTATCTCACTCCGGTCTATCTCGGTCCGGTCTATCTCACTCTAGACTATCTCGGTCCGGTCTATCTCACTCCGGTCTATCTCAGTCTGGTACAACTCACTCCGGTCTATCTCAGTCTGGTCAAACTGACTCCGGTCTATCTCAGTCCAGTCTATCTTACTCCGGTCTATCTCGGTCCGGTCTATCTCACTCCGATCTATCTCGGTCCGGTCTATCTCACTCCGGTCTATCTCAGTCCGGTCGAACTCACTCCGGTCTATCTCAGTCCAGTCTAACTCATTCCGGTCTATCTCAGTCTGGTCTAACTCACTCTGGTCGATCTCAGTCCAGTCGAACTCATTCTGGTCTATCTCGGTCCAGTCTAACTCACTCAGGTCTATCTCAGTCTGGTCGAACTCACTCCGATCTATCTCACTCCGGTCTATCTCAGTCCAGTCTAACTCACTCCGGTCTATCTCAGTCCAGTCCAACTCACTCCGGTCTATCTCAGTCCAGTCTAACTCACTCTGGTCTATCTCGGTCCGGTCTATCTCAGTGTGGTCTAACTCACTCTGATCTATCTCACTCCGGTCTCTCTCAGTCCAGTTTATCTCACTCTGGTCTAACTCAATCCAGTCTATCTCAGTCCAGTCTAACTCACTCTGGTCTATCTCGGTCGGGTCGATCTCAGTCTGGTCTAACTCACTCCGATCTATCTCATTCCGGTCTATCTCAGTCCAGTTTATCTCAGTCTGGTCTAACTCACTCCGGTCTATCTCACTCCAGTCTATCTCACTCCGGTCTATCTCACTCCGGTCTATCTCACTCTGGTCTATCTCGGCCCACTCTATCTCAGTCTGGTCTAACTCAGTCCGGTCTATCTCACTGCAATCTATCTCACTCCGGTCTATCTCACTCCGGTCTATCTCACTCCGGTCTATCTCACACCGGTCTAACTCACTCCGGTCTATCTCACTCCGATCTATCTCACTCCGGTCTAACTCACTCCGGTCTATTTCAGTCCAGTCTAACTCATTCAGGTCGATCTCGGTCCAGTCTAAATCACTCCGGTCTATCTCAGTCTGGTCGAACTCACTCCAATCTATCTCACTCCAGTCTATCTCACTCCGATCTATCTCACTCCGGTCTATCTCACGCCGGTCTATCTCACTCCGGTCTATCTCACACCGGTCTAACTCACTCCGGTCTATCTCAGTCCATTCTATCTCACTCCGGTCTATCTCACCCCTTTCTAACTCACTCCCGTCTATCTCACTCCGGTCTAACTCACTCCGGTCTATCTCAGTCCAGTCTACCGCACTCTGGTCTATTTGGTCCGGTCTATCTCAGTCCAGTCTATTTCAGTCCAGTCTATCTGAGTCCAGTCTTGCTCACTCCGGTCTATCTCAGTCCAGTCTAACTCACTCCGGTCGATCTCGGTCAGGTCTATCTCACTCCGGTCGATCTCGGACCGGTCGATCTCACTCCGGTCTATCTCAGCCTGGTCTAACTCACTCCGGTCTATTTCAGTCCAGTCTATCTCACTCCGGTCTATCTCACTCCAGTCTATCTCACTCCGGTCTATCTCGGACCACTCTATCTCAGTCCGGTGTATCTCACTCCGGTCTATCTCGGTCCGGTCTATCTCACTCTGGACTATCTCGGTCCGGTCTATCTCACTCCGGTCTATCTCAGTCTGGTCCAACTCACTTCGTTCTATCTCAGTCTGGTCAAACTGACTCCGGTCTATCTCAGTCCAGTCTATCTTACTCCGGTCGATCTCGGTCCGGTCTATCTCACTCCGATCTATCTCGGTCCGGTCTATCTCACTCCGGTCTATCTCAGTCCGGTCGAACTCACTCCGGTCCATCTCAGTCCGGTCTAACTCACTCCGGTCTATCTCAGTCTGGTCTAACTCACTCTGGTCGATCTCAGTCCAGTCGAACTCATTCTGGTCTATCTCGGTCCAGTCTAACTCACTCAGGTCTATCTCAGTCTGGTCGAACTCACTCCGATCTATCTCACTCCGGTCTATCTCAGTCCAGTCTAACTCACTCCGGTCTATCTCAGTCCAGTCCAACTCACTCCGGTCTATCTCAGTCCAGTCTAACTCACTCTGGTCTATCTCGGTCCGGTCTATCTCAGTCTGGTCTAACTCATTCTGATCTATCTCACTCCGGTCTCTCTCAGTCCAGTTTATCTCACTCTGGTCTAACTCACTCCGGTCTATCTCAGTCCAGTCTATCTTACTCCGGTCTATCTCACTCCGGTCTATCTCACTCTGGTGTATCTCGGCCCACTCTATCTCAGTCTGGTCTAACTCAGTCCGGTCTATCTCACTGCAATCTATCTCACTCCGGTCTATCTCACTCCGGTCTATCTCACTCCGGTCTATCTCACACCGGTCTAACTCACTCCGGTCTATCTCACTCCGGTCTATCTCACTCCGGTCTAACTCACTCCGGTCTATCTCAGACCAGTCTAACTCATTCAGGTCGATCTCGGTCCAGTCTAAATCACTCCGGTCTATCTCAGTCTGGTCGAACTCACTCCGATCCATCTCACTCCGGTCTATCTCACTCCGATCTATCTCACTCCAGTCTATCTCACTCCGGTCTATCTCGGACCACTCTATCTCAGTACGGTGTATCTCACTCCGGTCTATCTCGGTCCGGTCTATCTCACTCTAGACTATCTCGGTCCGGTCTATCTCACTCCGGTCTATCTCAGTCTGGTACAACTCACTCCGGTCTATCTCAGTCTGGTCAAACTGACTCCGGTCTATCTCAGTCCAGTCTATCTTACGCCGGTCTATCTCGGTCCGGTCTATCTCACTCCGATCTATCTCGGTCCGGTCTATCTCACTCCAGTCTATCTCAGTCCGGTCGAACTCACTCCGGTCTATCTCAGTCCAGTCTAACTCACTCCGGTCTATCTCAGTCTGGTCTAACTCACTCTGGTCGATCTCAGTCCAGTCGAACTCATTCTGGTCTATCTCGGTCCAGTCTAACTCACTCAGGTCTATCTCAGTCTGGTCGAACTCACTCCGATCTATCTCACTCCGGTCTATCTCAGTCCAGTCTAACTCACTCCGGTCTATCTCAGTCCAGTCCAACTCGCTCCGGTCTATCTCAGTCCAGTCTAACTCACTCTGGTCTATCTCGGTCCGGTCTATCTCAGTGTGGTCTAACTCACTCTGATCTATCTCACTCCGGTCTCTCTCAGTCCAGTTTATCTCACTCTGGTCTAACTCACTCCAGTCTATCTCAGTCCAGTCTAACTCACTCTGGTCTATCTCGGTCGGGTCGATCTCAGTCTGGTCTAACTCACTCCGATCTATCTCATTCCGGTCTATCTCAGTCCAGTTTATCTCAGTCTGGTCTAACTCACTCCGGTCTATCTCACTCCAGTCTATCTCACTCCGGTCTATCTCACTCCGGTCTATCTCACTCTGGTCTATCTCGGCCCACTCTATCTCAGTCTGGTCTAACTCAGTCCGGTCTATCTCACTGCAATCTATCTCACTCCGGTCTATCTCACTCCGGTCTATCTCACTCCGGTCTATCTCACACCGGTCTAACTCACTCCGGTCTATCTCACTCCGGTCTATCTCACTCCGGTCTAACTCACTCCGGTCTATTTCAGTCCAGTCTAACTCATTCAGGTCGATCTCGGTCCAGTCTAAATCACTCCGGTCTATCTCAGTCTGGTCGAACTCACTCCAATCTATCTCACTCCAGTCTATCTCACTCCGATCTATCTCACTCCGGTCTATCTCACGCCGGTCTATCTCACTCCGGTCTGTCTCACACCGGTCTAACTCACTCCGGTCTATCTCAGTCCATTCTATCTCACTCCGGTCTATCTCACCCCTTTCTAACTCACTCCGGTCTATCTCACTCCGGTCTAACTCACTCCGGTCTATCTCAGTCCAGTCTACCGCACTCTGGTCTATTTGGTCCGGTCTATCTCAGTCCAGTCTATTTCAGTCCAGTCTATCTCAGTCCAGTCTTGCTCACTCCGGTCTATCTCATTCCAGTCTAACTCACTCCGGTCGATCTCGGTCAGGTCTATCTCACTCCGGTCGATCTCGGACCGGTCGATCTCACTCCGGTCTATCTCAGTCTGGTCTAACTCACTCCGGTCTATTTCAGTCCAGTCTATCTCACTCCGGTCTATCTCACTCCAGTCTATCTCACTCCGGTCTATCTCGGACCACTCTATCTCAGTCCGGTGTATCTCACTCCGGTCTATCTCGGTCCGGTCTATCTCACTCTGGACTATCTCGGTCCGGTCTATCTCACTCCGGTCTATCTCAGTCTGGTCCAACTCACTTCGGTCTATCTCAGTCTGGTCAAACTGACTCCGGTCTATCTCAGTCCAGTCTATCTTACTCCGGTCGATCTCGGTCCGGTCTATCTCACTCCGATCTATCTCGGTCCGGTCTATCTCACTCCGGTCTATCTCAGTCCGGTCGAACTCACTCCGGTCCATCTCAGTCCGGTCTAACTCACTCCGGTCTATCTCAGTCTGGTCTAACTCACTCTGGTCGATCTCAGTCCAGTCGAACTCATTCTGGTCTATCTCGGTCCAGTCTAACTCACTCAGGTCTATCTCAGTCTGGTCGAACTCACTCCGATCTATCTCACTCCGTTCTATCTCAGTCCAGTCTAACTCACTCCGGTCTATCTCAGTCCAGTCCAACTCACTCCGGTCTATCTCAGTCCAGTCTAACTCACTCTGGTCTATCTCGGTCCGGTCTATCTCAGTCTGGTCTAACTCATTCTGATCTATCTCACTCCGGTCTCTCTCAGTCCAGTTTATCTCACTCTGGTCTAACTCACTCCGGTCTATCTCAGTCCAGTCTAACTCACTCTGGTCTATCTCGGTCGGGTTGATCTCAGTCTGGTCTAACTCACTCCGATCTATCTCATTCCGGTCTATCTCAGTCCAGTTTATCTCAGTCTGGTCTAACTCACTCCGGTCTATCGCACTCCAGTCTATCTCACTCCGGTCTATCTCACTCCGGTCTATCTCACTCTGGTCTATCTCGGCCCACTCTATCTCAGTCTGGTCTAACTCAGTCCGGTCTATCTCACTGCAATCTATCTCACTCCGGTCTATCTCACTCCGGTCTATCTCACTCCGGTCTATCTCACACCGGTCTAACTCACTCCGGTCTATCTCACTCCGGTCTATCTCACTCCGGTCTAACACACTCCTGTCTAACTCCGTCCAGTCTAACTCACTCTGGTCTATCTCGGTCCGGTCTATCTCAGTCTGGTCTAACTCACTCCGGTCTATCTCACTCCGGTCTATCTCAGTCCAGTCTAAATCACTCCGGTCTAACTCACTCCGATCGATCTCAGTCTGGTCTAACTCACTCCAGTCTATCTCAGTCTGGGCTAACTCACTCCGGTCTATCTCAGTCCAGTCTATCTCACTCCGGTCTATCTCACTCCGGTCTATCTCACTCCGGTCTATCTCGGTCCACTCTATCTCAGTCCGGTCTATCTCACTCAAATCTATCTCACTCCGGTCTATCTCACTCCGGTCTATGTCACTCCGGTCTATCTCACTCCGGTCTAACTCACTCCAGTCTATCTCACTCCAGTCTATCTCACTCCGGTCTATCTCACTCCGGTCTAACTCACTCTGGTCTATCTCAGTCCAGTCTATCTCACTCTGGACTATCTCGGTCCGGTCTATCTCACTTCGGTCTATCTCAGTCTGGTCCAACTCACTCCGGTCTATCTCAGTCTGGTCAAACTCACTCCGGTCTATCTCAGTCCAGTCTATCTTACTCCGGTCTATCTCGGTCCGGTCTATCTCACTCTGAACTATCTCGGTCAGGTCCATCTCACTCCGGTCTATCTCAGTCCGGTCGAACTCACTCCGGTCCATCTCAGTCCAGTCTAACTCACTCCGGTCTATCTCAGTCTGGTCTAACTCACTCTGGTCGATCTCAGTCCAGTCGAACTCATTCTGGTCTATCTCAGTCCAGTCTAACTCACTCCGGTCTATCTCAGTCCAGTCCAACTCACTCCGGTCTATCTCAATCCAGTCTAACTCACTCTGGTCTATCTCAGTCCAGTGTATCTCAGTCTGGTCTAACTCACTCCGGTCTATTTCAGTCTGATCTAACTCACTCCGGTCTATCTTGGTCCGGTCTTTCTCGGTCCAGTCTATCTCAGTCCAGTCTAACTCACTCCGGTCTATCTCAGTCTGGTCTAACACACTCCGGTCCATCTCAGTCTGGCCTAACACACTCCGGTCCATCTCAGTCTGGTCTAACTCACTCCGGTCTATCTCAGTCCAGTCTATCTCACTCCGGTCTATCTCGGTCAGGTCTATCTCACTCCGGTCTATCTCGGTCCGGTCTGTCTCACTCCAGTCTATCTCAGTCTGGTCTAACTCACTCCGGTCTATCTCAGTCTGGTCTAACTCACTCCGGTCTATTTCAGTCCAGTCTATCTCACTCCGGTCTATCTCACTCCAGTCTATCTCACTCCGGTCTATCTCATACCACTCTATCTCAGTCAGGTGTATCTCACTCCGGTCTATCTCGGACCGATCTATCTCACTCTGGACTATCTCGGTCCGGTCTATCTCACTCCGGTCTATCTCAGTCTGGTCCAACTCACTTCGGTCTATCTCAGTCTGGTCAAACTGACTCCGGTCTATCTCAGTCCAGTCTATCTTACTCCGGTCTATCTCGGTCCGGTCTATCTCACTCCGGTCTATCTCAGTCCGGTCGAACTCACTCCGGTCCATCTCAGTCCAGTCTAACTCACTCCGGTCTATCTCAGTCTGGTCTAACTCACTCTGGTCGATCTCAGTCCAGTCGAACTCATTCTGGTCTATCTCGGTCCAGTCTAACTCACTCAGGTCTATCTCAGTCTCGTCGAACTCACTCCAATCTATCTCACTCCGGTCTATCTCAGTCCAGTCTAACTCACTCCGGTCTATCTCAGTCCAGTCCAACTCACTCCTGTCTATCTCAGTCCAGTCTAACTCACTCTGGTCTATCTCGGTCCGGTCTATCTCAGTCTGGTCTAACTCATTCTGATCTATCTCACTCCGGTCTCTCTCAGTCCAGTTTATCTCACTCTGGTCTAACTCACTCCGGTCTATCTCAGTCCAGTCTAACTCACTCTGGTCTATCTCGGTCGGGTCGATCTCAGTCTGGTCTAACTCACTCCGATCTATCTCATTCCGGTCTATCTCAGTCCAGTTTATCTCAGTCTGGTCTAACTCACTCCGGTCTATCTCACTCCAGTCTATCTCACTCCGGTCTATCTCACTCCGGTCTATCTCACTCTGGTCTATCTCGGCCCACTCTATCTCAGTCTGGTCTAACTCAGTCCGGTCTATCTCACTGCAATCTATCTCACTCCGGTCTATCTCACTCCGGTCTATCTCACACCGGTCTAACTCACTCCGGTCTATCTCACTCCGGTCTATCTCACTCCGGTCTAACACACTCCTGTCTAACTCAGTCCAGTCTAACTCACTCTGGTCTATCTCGGTCCGGTCTATCTCAGTCTGGTCTAACTCACTCCGGTCTATCTCACTCCGGTCTATCTCAGTCCAGTCTAAATCACTCCGGTCTAACTCACTCCGATCGATCTCAGTCTGGTCTAACTCACTCCAGTCTATCTCAGTCTGGTCTAACTCACTCCGGTCTATCTCAGTCCAGTCTATCTCACTCCGGTCTATCTCACTCCGGTCTATCTCACTCCGGTCTATCTCGGTCCACTCTATCTCAGTCCGGTCTATCTCACTCAAATCTATCTCACTCCGGTCTATCTCACTCCGGTCTATGTCACTCCGGTCTATCTCACTCCGGTCTAACTCACTCCAGTCTATCTCACTCCAGTCTATCTCACTCCGGTCTATCTCACTCCGGTCTAACTCACTCTGGTCTATCTCAGTCCAGTCTATCTCACTCTGGACTATCTCGGTCCGGTCTATCTCACTTCGGTCTATCTCAGTCTGGTCCAACTCACTCCGGTCTATCTCAGTCTGGTCAAACTCACTCCGGTCTATCTCAGTCCAGTCTATCTTACTCCGGTCTATCTCGGTCCGGTCTATCTCACTCTGAACTATCTCGGTCAGGTCCATCTCACTCCGGTCTATCTCAGTCCGGTCGAACTCACTCCGGTCCATCTCAGTCCAGTCTAACTCACTCCGGTCTATCTCAGTCTGGTCTAACTCACTCTGGTCGATCTCAGTCCAGTCGAACTCATTCTGGTCTATCTCGGTCCAGTCTAACTCACTCCGGTCTATCTCAGTCCAGTCCAACTCACTCCGGTCTATCTCAATCCAGTCTAACTCACTCTGGTCTATCTCAGTCCAGTGTATCTCAGTCTGGTCTAACTCACTCCGGTCTATTTCAGTCTGATCTAACTCACTCCGGTCTATCTTGGTCCGGTCTTTCTCGGTCCAGTCTATCTCAGTCCAGTCTAACTCACTCCGGTCTATCTCAGTCTGGTCTAACACACTCCGGTCCATCTCAGTCTGGCCTAACACACTCCGGTCCATCTCAGTCTGGTCTAACTCACTCCGGTCTATCTCAGTCCAGTCTATCTCACTCCGGTCTATCTCGGTCAGGTCTATCTCACTCCGGTCTATCTCGGTCCGGTCTATCTCACTCCAGTCTATCTCAGTCTGGTCTAACTCACTCCGGTCTATCTCAGTCTGGTCTAACTCACTCCGGTCTATTTCAGTCCAGTCTATCTCACTCCGATCTATCTCACTCCAGTCTATCTCACTCCGGTCTATCTCGGACCACTTTATCTCAGTCCGGTGTATCTCACTCCGGTCTATCTCGGTCCGATCGATCTCACTCTGGACTATCTCGGTCCGGTCTATCTCACTCCGGTCTATCTCAGTCTGGTCCAACTCACTTCGGTCTATCTCAGTCTGGTCAACCTGACTCCGGTCTATCTCAGTCCAGTCTATCTTACTCCGGTCGATCTCGGTCCGGTCTATCTCACTCCGGTCTATCTCAGTCCGGTCGAACTCACTCCGGTCCATCTCAGTCCAGTCTAACTCACTCCGGTCTATCTCAGTCTGGTCTAACTCACTCTGGTCGATCTCAGTCCAGTCGAACTCATTCTGGTCTATCTCGGTCCAGTCTAACTCACTCAGGTCTATCTCAGTCTGGTCGAACTCACTCCAATCTATCTCACTCCGGTCTATCTCAGTCCAGTCTAACTCACTCCGGTCTATCTCAGTCCAGTCCAACTCACTCCGGTCTATCTCAGTCCAGTCTAACTCACTCTGGTCTATCTCGGTCCGGTCTATCTCAGTCTGGTCTAACTCATTCTGATCTATCTCACTCCGGTCTCTCTCAGTCCAGTTTATCTCACTCTGGTCTAACTCACTCCGGTCTATCTCAGTCCAGTCTAACTCACTCTGGTCTATCTCGGTCGGGTCGATCTCAATCTGGTCTAACTCACTCCGATCTATTTCATTCCGGTCTATCTCAGTCCAGTTTATCTCAGTCTGGTCTAACTCACTCCGGTCTATCTCACTCCAGTCTATCTCACTCCGGTCTATCTCACTCCGGTCTATCTCACTCTGGTCTATCTCGGCCCACTCTATCTCAGTCTGGTCTAACTCAGTCCGGTCTATCTCACTGCAATCTATCTCACTCCGGTCTATCTCACTCCGGTCTATCTCACACCGGTCTAACTCACTCCGGTCTATCTCACTCCGGTCTATCTCACTCCGGTCTAACACACTCCTGTCTAACTCAGTCCAGTCTAACTCACTCTGGTCTATCTTGGTCCGGTCTATCTCAGTCTGGTCTAACTCACTCCGGTCTATCTCACTCCGGTCTATCTCAGTCCAGTCTAAATCACTCCGGTCTAACTCACTCCGATCGATCTCAGTCTGGTCTAACTCACTCCAGTCTATCTCAGTCTGGTCTAACTCACTCCGGTCTATCTCAGTCCAGTCTATCTCACTCCGGTCTATCTCACTCCGGTCTATCTCACTCCGGTCTATCTCGGTCCACTCTATCTCAGTCCGGTCTATCTCACTCAAATCTATCTCACTCCGGTCTATCTCACTCCGGTCTATGTCACTCCGGTCTATCTCACTCCGGTCTAACTCACTCCAGTCTATCTCACTCCAGTCTATCTCACTCCGGTCTATCTCACTCCGGTCTAACTCACTCTGGTCTATCTCAGTCCAGTCTATCTCACTCTGGACTATCTCGGTCCGGTCTATCTCACTTCGGTCTATCTCAGTCTGGTCCAACTCACTCCGGTCTATCTCAGTCTGGTCAAACTCACTCCGGTCTATCTCAGTCCAGTCTATCTTACTCCGGTCTATCTCGGTCCGGTCTATCTCACTCTGAACTATCTCGGTCAGGTCCATCTCACTCCGGTCTATCTCAGTCCGGTCGAACTCACTCCGGTCCATCTCAGTCCAGTCTAACTCACTCCGGTCTATCTCAGTCTGGTCTAACTCACTCTGGTCGATCTCAGTCCAGTCGAACTCATTCTGGTCTATCTCGGTCCAGTCTAACTCACTCCGGTCTATCTCAGTCCAGTCCAACTCACTCCTGTCTATCTCAATCCAGTCTAACTCACTCTGGTCTATCTCAGTCCAGTGTATCTCAGTCTGGTCTAACTCACTCCGGTCTATTTCAGTCTGATCTAACTCACTCCGGTCTATCTTGGTCCGGTCTATCTCAGTCCAGTCTATCTCAGTCCAGTCTAACTCACTCCGGTCTATCTCAGTCTGGTCTAACACACTCCGGTCCATCTCAGTCTGGCCTAACACACTCCGGTCCATCTCAGTCTGGTCTAACTCACTCCGGTCTATCTCAGTCCAGTCTATCTCACTCCGGTCTATCTCGGTCAAATCTATCTCACTCCGGTCTATCTCGGTCCGGTCTATCTCACTCCGGTCTATCTCAGTCTGGTCTAACTCACTCCGGTCTATCTCAGTCTGGTCAAACTCACTTCGGTCTATCTCATTCCAGTCTATCTCACTCCGGTCTATCTCGGTCCGGTCTATCTCTCTCCGATCTATCTCGGTCCGGTCTATCTCACTCCGGTCGAACTCCCTCCGGTCCATCTCAGTCCAGTCTAACTCACTCCGGTCTATCTCAGTCTGGTCTAACTCACTCTGGTCTATCTCAGTCCAGCCTAACTCATTCTGGTCTATCTCGGTCCAGTCTAACTCACTCAGGTCTATCTCAGTCTGGTCGAACTCACTTCGATCTATCTCACTCCGGTCTATCTCAGTCCAGTCTAACTCACTCTGGTCTATCTCAGTCCAGTCCAACTCACTCCGGTCTATCTCAGTCCAGTCTAACTCACTCTGGTCTATCTCGGTCCGGTCTATCTCAGTCTGGTCTAACTCAACCGATCTATCTCACTCCGGTCTATCTCAGACCAGTTTATATCACTCTGGTCTAACTCACTCCGGTCTATCTCAGTCCAGTCTAAACTCACTCTGGTCGATCTCGGTCCGGTCTATCTCAGTCTGGTCTAACTCACTCCGATCTATCTCATTCTGGTCTATCTCAGTCCAGTTTACCTCAGTCTGGTCTAACTCACTCCGGTCTGTCTCACTCCAGTCTATCTCACTCTGGTCTATCTCACTCCAGTCTATCTCACTCTGGTCTATCTCGGGCCACTCTATCTCAGTCCGGTCTAACTCAGTCCGGTCTATCTCACTCCAATCTATCTCACTCCAATCTATCTCACTCCGGTCTATCTCACTCCGGTCTATGTAACTCCGGTCTATCTCACTCCGATCTAACTCACTCCAGTCTATCTCAGTCCGGTCTATCTCACTCTGGTCTATCTCGGTCCGGTCTATCTCACTCTGGACTATCTCGGTCCGGTCTATCTCACTCCGGTCTATCTCAGTCTGGTCCAACTCACTCCGGTCTATCTCAGTCTGGTCAAACTCACTCCGGTCTATCTCAGTCCAGTCTATCTTACTCCGGTCTATCTCGGTCCGGTCTATCTCACTCCGATCTATCTCGGTCCGGTCTATCTCAGTCCGGTCGAACTCACTCCGGTCCATCTCACTCTGGTCTAACCCACTCTGGTCGATCTCAGTCCAGTCGAACTCATTCTGGTCTATCTCGGTCAAGTCTAACTCACTCCGGTCTATCTCAGTCCAGTCCAACTCACTCCGGTCTATCTCAATCCAGTCTAACTCACTCTGGTCTATCTCGGTTCGGTCTATCTCAGTCTGGTCTAACTCACTCCGATCTATCTCACTCCGGTCTAACTCAGTCCAGTTTATCTCACTCTGGTCGAACTCACTACGGTCTATCTCAGTCCAGTCCAACTCACTCCGGTCTATCTCAATCCAGTCTAACTCACTCTGGTCTATCTCGGTCGGGTCAATCTAAGTCTGGTCTAACTCACTCAGATCTATCTCATTCCGGTCTATCTCAGTCTGGTCTAACTCACTCCGGTCTATCTCACTCCAGTCTATCTCACTCCGGTCTATCTCACTCCGGTCTATCTCACTCTGGTCTATCTCAGCCCACTCTATCTCACGCCGGTCTAACTCAGTCCGGTCTATCTCACTGCAATCTATCTCACTCCGGTCTATCTCACTCCAGTCTATCTCACACCGGTCTAACTCACTCCGGTCTATCTCACTCCGGTCTATCTCACTCCGGTCTAACTCACTCCGGTCTAACTCAGTCCAGTCTAACTCACTCTGGTCTATCTCGGTTCGGTCTATCTCAGTCTGGTCTAACTCACTCCGGTCTATCTCAGTCTGGTCTAACTCACTCCGGTCTATCTCAGTCCAGTCTAGCTCATTCTGGTCTATCTCACTCCGGTATAACTCACTCCGGTCTATCTCAGTCCAGTCTTGCTCACTCTGGTCGATCTCGGTCCAGTCTAAATCACTCCGGTCTATCTCAGTCTGGTCGAACTCACTCCGATCTATCTCACTCCGGTCTATCTCAATCCAGTCTAACTCACTCCGGTCTATCTCAGTCCAGTCTTGCTCACTCCGGTCTATCACAGTCCAGTCTAACTCACTCCGGTCTATCTCAGTCTGGTCTAACTTACTCCGGTCTATCTCAGTCTGGTCTACCTCACTCCGGTCTATTTCAGTCTGGTCTAACTCACTCCGGTCTATCTCAGTCCAATCTATCTCACTCCGGTCTATCTCGGACCGGTCTATCTCACTCCGGTCTATCTCAGTCTGGTCTAACTCACTCCGGTCTATCTCAGTCTGGTCTAACTCACTCCGGTCTATGTTGGTCCGGTCGAACTCACTCCGGTCTATCTCAGTCCAGTCTAAGTCACTCCGGTCTATCTCAGTCTGGTCTAACTCACTCTGGTCTATCTCAGTCCAGTCTAACTCATTCCGGTCTATCTCGGTCCAATCTAACTCACTCAGGTCTATCTCAGTGTGGTCGAACTCACTCCGATCTATCTCCCTTCGGTCTATCTCAGTCCAGTCTAACTCACTCTGGTCTATCTCGGTCAGGTCTATCTCAGTCTGCTCTAACTCACTCCGGTCTATCTCAGTCTGGTCTAACTCACTCCGTTCTATCTCAGTCCAGTCTAACTCATTCTGGTCTATCTCGGTCCAGTCTAACTTACTCCGGTCTATCTCAGTCTGGTCGAACTCACTCCGATCTATCTCACTCCGGTCTATCTCAGTCCAGTGTAACTCACTCCGGTCTATCTCACTCCGGTCTAACTCACTCTGGTCTATCTCAGTCCAGTCTACCTCACTCTGGTCTATCTCGGTCCGGTCTATCTCAGTCCAATCTATCTCAGTCCAGTCTATCTCAATCCAGTCTAACTCACTCCGGTCTAACTCAGTCCAGTCTAACTCACTCCGGTCTATCTCAGTCTGGTCTAACTCACTCCGGTCTATCTCAGTCTGGTCTAACTCACTCCGGTCTATTTCAGTCTGGTTTAACTCATTCCGGTCTATCTCAGTCCAATCTATCTCACTCCGGTCCATCTCGGTCCGGTCTTTCTCACTCCGGTCTATCTCAGTCTGGTCTAACTCACTCCGGTCTATCTCAGCCTTGTCTAACTCACTCCGGTCTATCTTGGTCCGGTCGAACTCGCTCCGGTCTATCTCAGTCCAGTCTATCTTACTCCGGTCTATCTCGGTCCATTCTAACTCACTCCGGTCTATCTCAGTCCAATTTATCTCACTCCGGTCCATCTCGGTCCGGTCTTTCTCACTCCGGTCTATCTCAGTCTGGTCTAACTCACTCCGGTCTATCTCAGCCTGGTCTAACTCACTCCGATCTATCTCAGTCCAGTCTAACTCACTCCGGTCTATCTCAGTCTGGTCTAACTCACTCTGGTCGATCTCAGTCCATTCAAACTCATTCTGGTCTATCTCGGTCCAGTCTAACTCACTCAGGTCTATCTCAGTCTGGTCGAACTCACTCCGATCTATCTCACTCCGGACTATCTCAGTCCAGTCTAACTCACTCCGGTCTATCTCACTCCGGTCTAACTCACTCCGGTCTATCTCAGTCGAGTCTACCTCACTCTGGTCTATCTCGGTCCGGTCTATCTCAGTCCAGTCGATCTCAGTCCAGTCTAACTCACTCCGGTCTATCTCAGTCCAGTCTAACTCACTCCGGTCTATCTCAGTCTGGTCTAACTCACTCCGGTCTATCTCAGTCTGGTCGAACTCACTCCGGTCTATCTCAGTCCAATCTATGTCACTCCGGTCCATCTCGGTCCGGTCTTTCTCACTCCGGTCTATCTCAGTCTGGTCTAACTCACTCCGGTCTATCTCAGCCTGGTCTAACTCACTCTGGTCTATCTCGGTCCAGTTTATCTCACTCTGGTCTAACTCACTCAGGTCTATCTCAACCCAGACTAACTCACTCCGGTCTATCTCACTCCGGTCTAACTAACTCCGGTCTATCTCAGTCCAGTCTACCTCACTCTGGTCTATCTCGGTCCGGTCTATCTCAGTCCAGTCTATCTCAGTCCAGTCTTGCTCACTCCGGTCTATCTTAGTCCAGTCTAACTCACTCCGGTCTATCTCAGACTAGTCTAACTCACTCCGGTCTATCTCAGTCTGGTCTAACTCACTCCGGTCTATTTCATTCTGGTCGAACTCACTCCGGTCTATCTCAGTCCAATCTATCTCACTCCGGTCTATCTCGGACCGGTCTATCTCACTCCGGTCTATCTCAGTCTGGTCTAACTCACTCTGGTCTATCTCAGTCTGGTCTAACTCACTCCGGTCTATCTTGGTCCGGTCGAACTCACTCCGGTCTATCTCAGTCCAGTCTAAGTCACTCCGGTTTATCTCAGTCTGGTTTAACTCACTCTGGTCTATCTCAGTCCAGTCTAACTCATTCTGGTCTATCTCGGTCCAATGTATCTCACTCAGGTCATTCTCAGTCTGGTCGAACTCACTCCGATCTACCTCCCTCCGGTCTATCTCAGTCCAGTCTAGCTCACTCTGGTCTATCTCGGTCCGGTCTATCTCAGTCTGCTCTAACTCACTCCGGTCTATCTCAGTCTGGTCTAACTCACTCCGGTCTATCTCAGTCCAGTCTAACTCATTCTGGTCTATCTCGGTCCAGTCTAACTCACTCCGGTCTATCTCAGTCTGGTCGAACTCACTCCGATCTATCTCACTCCGGTCTATCTCAGTCCAGTCTAACTCACTCCGGTCTATCTCACTCCGGTCTAACTCACTCCGGTCTATCTCAGTCCAGTCTACCTCACTCTGGTCTATCTCAGTCCGGTCTATCTCAGTCCAGTCTAACTCACTCCGGTATATCTCAGTCCAGTCTAACTCACTCCGGTCTATCTCAGTCTGGTCTAACTCACTCCGGTCTATCTCAGTCTGGTCTAACTCACTCCGGTCTATTTCAGTCTGGTCTAACTCACTCCGGTCTATCTCAGTCCAATCTATCTCACTCCGGTCCATCTCGGTCCGGTCTTTCTCACTCCGGTCTATCTCAGTCTGGTCTAACTCACTCCGGTCTATCTCAGCCTGGTCTAACTCACTCCGGTCTATCTTGGTCCAATCTATGTCACTCCGGTCCATCTCGGTCCGGTCTTTCTCACTCCGGTCTATCTCAGTCTGGTCTAACTCACTCCGGTCTATCTCAGCCTGGTCTAACTCACTCTGGTCTATCTCGGTCCAGTTTATCTCACTCTGGTCTAACTCACTCAGGTCTATCTCAACCCAGACTAACTCACTCCGGTCTATCTCACTCCGGTCTAACTAACTCCGGTCTATCTCAGTCCAGTCTACCTCACTCTGGTCTATCTCGGTCCGGTCTATCTCAGTCCAGTCTATCTCAGTCCAGTCTTGCTCACTCCGGTCTATCTTAGTCCAGTCTAACTCACTCCGGTCTATCTCAGACTAGTCTAACTCACTCCGGTCTATCTCAGTCTGGTCTAACTCACTCCGGTCTATTTCATTCTGGTCGAACTCACTCCGGTCTATCTCAGTCCAATCTATCTCACTCCGGTCTATCTCGGACCGGTCTATCTCACTCCGGTCTATCTCAGTCTGGTCTAACTCACTCTGGTCTATCTCAGTCTGGTCTAACTCACTCCGGTCTATCTTGGTCCGGTCGAACTCACTCCGGTCTATCTCAGTCCAGTCTAAGTCACTCCGGTTTATCTCAGTCTGGTTTAACTCACTCTGGTCTATCTCAGTCCAGTCTAACTCATTCTGGTCTATCTCGGTCCAATGTATCTCACTCAGGTCATTCTCAGTCTGGTCGAACTCACTCCGATCTACCTCCCTCCGGTCTATCTCAGTCCAGTCTAGCTCACTCTGGTCTATCTCGGTCCGGTCTATCTCAGTCTGCTCTAACTCACTCCGGTCTATCTCAGTCTGGTCTAACTCACTCCGGTCTATCTCAGTCCAGTCTAACTCATTCTGGTCTATCTCGGTCCAGTCTAACTCACTCCGGTCTATCTCAGTCTGGTCGAACTCACTCCGATCTATCTCACTCCGGTCTATCTCAGTCCAGTCTAACTCACTCCGGTCTATCTCACTCCGGTCTAACTCACTCCGGTCTATCTCAGTCCAGTCTACCTCACTCTGGTCTATCTCAGTCCGGTCTATCTCAGTCCAGTCTAACTCACTCCGGTCTATCTCAGTCCAGTCTAACTCACTCCGGTCTATCTCAGTCTGGTCTAACTCACTCCGGTCTATCTCAGTCTGGTCTAACTCACTCCGGTCTATTTCATTCTGGTCGAACTCACTCCGGTCTATCTCAGTCCAATCTATCTCACTCCGGTCTATCTCGGACCGGTCTATCTCACTCCGGTCTATCTCAGTCTGGTCTAACTCACTCTGGTCTATCTCAGTCTGGTCTAACTCACTCCGGTCTATCTTGGTCCGGTCGAACTCACTACGGTCTATCTCAGTCCAGTCCAACTCACTCCGGTCTATCTCAATCCAGTCTAACTCACTCTGGTCTATCTCGGTCGGGTCAATCTAAGTCTGGTCTAACTCACTCAGATCTATCTCATTCCGGTCTATCTCAGTCTGGTCTAACTCACTCCGGTCTATCTCACTCCAGTCTATCTCACTCCGGTCTATCTCACTCCGGTCTATCTCACTCTGGTCTATCTCAGCCCACTCTATCTCACGCCGGTCTAACTCAGTCCGGTCTATCTCACTGCAATCTATCTCACTCCGGTCTATCTCACTCCAGTCTATCTCACACCGGTCTAACTCACTCCGGTCTATCTCACTCCGGTCTATCTCACTCCGGTCTAACTCACTCCGGTCTAACTCAGTCCAGTCTAACTCACTCTGGTCTATCTCGGTTCGGTCTATCTCAGTCTGGTCTAACTCACTCCGGTCTATCTCAGTCTGGTCTAACTCACTCCGGTCTATCTCAGTCCAGTCTAGCTCATTCTGGTCTATCTCACTCCGGTATAACTCACTCCGGTCTATCTCAGTCCAGTCTTGCTCACTCTGGTCGATCTCGGTCCAGTCTAAATCACTCCGGTCTATCTCAGTCTGGTCGAACTCACTCCGATCTATCTCACTCCGGTCTATCTCAATCCAGTCTAACTCACTCCGGTCTATCTCAGTCCAGTCTTGCTCACTCCGGTCTATCACAGTCCAGTCTAACTCACTCCGGTCTATCTCAGTCTGGTCTAACTTACTCCGGTCTATCTCAGTCTGGTCTACCTCACTCCGGTCTATTTCAGTCTGGTCTAACTCACTCCGGTCTATCTCAGTCCAATCTATCTCACTCCGGTCTATCTCGGACCGGTCTATCTCACTCCGGTCTATCTCAGTCTGGTCTAACTCACTCCGGTCTATCTCAGTCTGGTCTAACTCACTCCGGTCTATGTTGGTCCGGTCGAACTCACTCCGGTCTATCTCAGTCCAGTCTAAGTCACTCCGGTCTATCTCAGTCTGGTCTAACTCACTCTGGTCTATCTCAGTCCAGTCTAACTCATTCCGGTCTATCTCGGTCCAATCTAACTCACTCAGGTCTATCTCAGTGTGGTCGAACTCACTCCGATCTATCTCCCTTCGGTCTATCTCAGTCCAGTCTAACTCACTCTGGTCTATCTCGGTCAGGTCTATCTCAGTCTGCTCTAACTCACTCCGGTCTATCTCAGTCTGGTCTAACTCACTCCGTTCTATCTCAGTCCAGTCTAACTCATTCTGGTCTATCTCGGTCCAGTCTAACTTACTCCGGTCTATCTCAGTCTGGTCGAACTCACTCCGATCTATCTCACTCCGGTCTATCTCAGTCCAGTGTAACTCACTCCGGTCTATCTCACTCCGGTCTAACTCACTCTGGTCTATCTCAGTCCAGTCTACCTCACTCTGGTCTATCTCGGTCCGGTCTATCTCAGTCCAATCTATCTCAGTCCAGTCTATCTCAATCCAGTCTAACTCACTCCGGTCTAACTCAGTCCAGTCTAACTCACTCCGGTCTATCTCAGTCTGGTCTAACTCACTCCGGTCTATCTCAGTCTGGTCTAACTCACTCCGGTCTATTTCAGTCTGGTTTAACTCATTCCGGTCTATCTCAGTCCAATCTATCTCACTCCGGTCCATCTCGGTCCGGTCTTTCTCACTCCGGTCTATCTCAGTCTGGTCTAACTCACTCCGGTCTATCTCAGCCTTGTCTAACTCACTCCGGTCTATCTTGGTCCGGTCGAACTCGCTCCGGTCTATCTCAGTCCAGTCTATCTTACTCCGGTCTATCTCGGTCCATTCTAACTCACTCCGGTCTATCTCAGTCCAATTTATCTCACTCCGGTCCATCTCGGTCCGGTCTTTCTCACTCCGGTCTATCTCAGTCTGGTCTAACTCACTCCGGTCTATCTCAGCCTGGTCTAACTCACTCCGATCTATCTCAGTCCAGTCTAACTCACTCCGGTCTATCTCAGTCTGGTCTAACTCACTCTGGTCGATCTCAGTCCATTCGAACTCATTCTGGTCTATCTCGGTCCAGTCTAACTCACTCAGGTCTATCTCAGTCTGGTCGAACTCACTCCGATCTATCTCACTCCGGACTATCTCAGTCCAGTCTAACTCACTCCGGTCTATCTCACTCCGGTCTAACTCACTCCGGTCTATCTCAGTCGAGTCTACCTCACTCTGGTCTATCTCGGTCCGGTCTATCTCAGTCCAGTCGATCTCAGTCCAGTCTAACTCACTCCGGTCTATCTCAGTCCAGTCTAACTCACTCCGGTCTATCTCAGTCTGGTCTAACTCACTCCGGTCTATCTCAGTCTGGTCGAACTCACTCCGGTCTATCTCAGTCCAATCTATGTCACTCCGGTCCATCTCGGTCCGGTCTTTCTCACTCCGGTCTATCTCAGTCTGGTCTAACTCACTCCGGTCTATCTCAGCCTGGTCTAACTCACTCTGGTCTATCTCGGTCCAGTTTATCTCACTCTGGTCTAACTCACTCAGGTCTATCTCAACCCAGACTAACTCACTCCGGTCTATCTCACTCCGGTCTAACTAACTCCGGTCTATCTCAGTCCAGTCTACCTCACTCTGGTCTATCTCGGTCCGGTCTATCTCAGTCCAGTCTATCTCAGTCCAGTCTTGCTCACTCCGGTCTATCTTAGTCCAGTCTAACTCACTCCGGTCTATCTCAGACTAGTCTAACTCACTCCGGTCTATCTCAGTCTGGTCTAACTCACTCCGGTCTATTTCATTCTGGTCGAACTCACTCCGGTCTATCTCAGTCCAATCTATCTCACTCCGGTCTATCTCGGACCGGTCTATCTCACTCCGGTCTATCTCAGTCTGGTCTAACTCACTCTGGTCTATCTCAGTCTGGTCTAACTCACTCCGGTCTATCTTGGTCCGGTCGAACTCACTCCGGTCTATCTCAGTCCAGTCTAAGTCACTCCGGTTTATCTCAGTCTGGTTTAACTCACTCTGGTCTATCTCAGTCCAGTCTAACTCATTCTGGTCTATCTCGGTCCAATGTATCTCACTCAGGTCATTCTCAGTCTGGTCGAACTCACTCCGATCTACCTCCCTCCGGTCTATCTCAGTCCAGTCTAGCTCACTCTGGTCTATCTCGGTCCGGTCTATCTCAGTCTGCTCTAACTCACTCCGGTCTATCTCAGTCTGGTCTAACTCACTCCGGTCTATCTCAGTCCAGTCTAACTCATTCTGGTCTATCTCGGTCCAGTCTAACTCACTCCGGTCTATCTCAGTCTGGTCGAACTCACTCCGATCTATCTCACTCCGGTCTATCTCAGTCCAGTCTAACTCACTCCGGTCTATCTCACTCCGGTCTAACTCACTCCGGTCTATCTCAGTCCAGTCTACCTCACTCTGGTCTATCTCAGTCCGGTCTATCTCAGTCCAGTCTAACTCACTCCGGTCTATCTCAGTCCAGTCTAACTCACTCCGGTCTATCTCAGTCTGGTCTAACTCACTCCGGTCTATCTCAGTCTGGTCTAACTCACTCCGGTCTATTTCAGTCTGGTCTAACTCACTCCGGTCTATCTCAGTCCAATCTATCTCACTCCGGTCCATCTCGGTCCGGTCTTTCTCACTCCGGTCTATCTCAGTCTGGTCTAACTCACTCCGGTCTATCTCAGCCTGGTCTAACTCACTCCGGTCTATCTTGGTCCAATCTATGTCACTCCGGTCCATCTCGGTCCGGTCTTTCTCACTCCGGTCTATCTCAGTCTGGTCTAACTCACTCCGGTCTATCTCAGCCTGGTCTAACTCACTCTGGTCTATCTCGGTCCAGTTTATCTCACTCTGGTCTAACTCACTCAGGTCTATCTCAACCCAGACTAACTCACTCCGGTCTATCTCACTCCGGTCTAACTAACTCCGGTCTATCTCAGTCCAGTCTACCTCACTCTGGTCTATCTCGGTCCGGTCTATCTCAGTCCAGTCTATCTCAGTCCAGTCTTGCTCACTCCGGTCTATCTTAGTCCAGTCTAACTCACTCCGGTCTATCTCAGACTAGTCTAACTCACTCCGGTCTATCTCAGTCTGGTCTAACTCACTCCGGTCTATTTCATTCTGGTCGAACTCACTCCGGTCTATCTCAGTCCAATCTATCTCACTCCGGTCTATCTCGGACCGGTCTATCTCACTCCGGTCTATCTCAGTCTGGTCTAACTCACTCTGGTCTATCTCAGTCTGGTCTAACTCACTCCGGTCTATCTTGGTCCGGTCGAACTCACTCCGGTCTATCTCAGTCCAGTCTAAGTCACTCCGGTTTATCTCAGTCTGGTTTAACTCACTCTGGTCTATCTCAGTCCAGTCTAACTCATTCTGGTCTATCTCGGTCCAATGTATCTCACTCAGGTCATTCTCAGTCTGGTCGAACTCACTCCGATCTACCTCCCTCCGGTCTATCTCAGTCCAGTCTAGCTCACTCTGGTCTATCTCGGTCCGGTCTATCTCAGTCTGCTCTAACTCACTCCGGTCTATCTCAGTCTGGTCTAACTCACTCCGGTCTATCTCAGTCCAGTCTAACTCATTCTGGTCTATCTCGGTCCAGTCTAACTCACTCCGGTCTATCTCAGTCTGGTCGAACTCACTCCGATCTATCTCACTCCGGTCTATCTCAGTCCAGTCTAACTCACTCCGGTCTATCTCACTCCGGTCTAACTCACTCCGGTCTATCTCAGTCCAGTCTACCTCACTCTGGTCTATCTCAGTCCGGTCTATCTCAGTCCAGTCTAACTCACTCCGGTATATCTCAGTCCAGTCTAACTCACTCCGGTCTATCTCAGTCTGGTCTAACTCACTCCGGTCTATCTCAGTCTGGTCTAACTCACTCCGGTCTATTTCAGTCTGGTCTAACTCACTCCGGTCTATCTCAGTCCAATCTATCTCACTCCGGTCCATCTCGGTCCGGTCTTTCTCACTCCGGTCTATCTCAGTCTGGTCTAACTCACTCCGGTCTATCTCAGCCTGGTCTAACTCACTCCGGTCTATCTTGGTCCGGTCGAACTCAACCCGGTCTATCTCAGTCCAGTCTAAGTCACTCCGGTCTATCTCAGTCTGGTCTAACTCACTCTGGTCTATCTCAGTCCAGTCGAACTCATTCTGGTCTATCTCGGTCCAGTCTAACTCACTCAGGTCTATCTCAGTCTGGTCGAACTCACTCCGATCTATCTCACTCCGGTCTATCTCAGTCCAGTCTAACTCACTCTGGTCTATCTCGGTCCGGTCTATCTCAGTCTGGTCTAACTCACTCAGGTCTAACTCACTCCGGTCTATCTCACTCCAGTCTATCTCACTCCGGTCTATCTCACTCCGGTCTATCTCACTCTGGTCTATCTCGGCCCACTCTATCTCAGTCTGGTCTAACTCAGTCCGGTCTATCTCACTGCAATCTATCTCACTCCGGTCTATCTCACTCCGGTCTATCTCACACCGGTCTAACTCACTCCGGTCTATCTCACTCCGGTCTATCTCACTCCGGTCTAACACACTCCTGTCTAACTCAGTCCAGTCTAACTCACTCTGGTCTATCTCGGTCCGGTCTATCTCAGTCTGGTCTAACTCACTCCGGTCTATCTCACTCCGGTCTATCTCAGTCCAGTCTAAATCACTCCGGTCTAACTCACTCCGATCGATCTCAGTCTGGTCTAACTCACTCCAGTCTATCTCAGTCTGGTCTAACTCACTCCGGTCTATCTCAGTCCAGTCTATCTCACTCCGGTCTATCTCACTCCGGTCTATCTCACTCCGGTCTATCTCGGTCCACTCTATCTCAGTCCGGTCTATCTCACTCAAATCTATCTCACTCCGGTCTATCTCACTCCGGTCTATGTCACTCCGGTCTATCTCACTCCGGTCTAACTCACTCCAGTCTATCTCACTCCAGTCTATCTCACTCCGGTCTATCTCACTCCGGTCTAACTCACTCTGGTCTATCTCAGTCCAGTCTATCTCACTCTGGACTATCTCGGTCCGGTCTATCTCACTTCGGTCTATCTCAGTCTGGTCCAACTCACTCCGGTCTATCTCAGTCTGGTCAAACTCACTCCGGTCTATCTCAGTCCAGTCTATCTTACTCCGGTCTATCTCGGTCCGGTCTATCTCACTCTGAACTATCTCGGTCAGGTCCATCTCACTCCGGTCTATCTCAGTCCGGTCGAACTCACTCCGGTCCATCTCAGTCCAGTCTAACTCACTCCGGTCTATCTCAGTCTGGTCTAACTCACTCTGGTCGATCTCAGTCCAGTCGAACTCATTCTGGTCTATCTCGGTCCAGTCTAACTCACTCCGGTCTATCTCAGTCCAGTCCAACTCACTCCTGTCTATCTCAATCCAGTCTAACTCACTCTGGTCTATCTCAGTCCAGTGTATCTCAGTCTGGTCTAACTCACTCCGGTCTATTTCAGTCTGATCTAACTCACTCCGGTCTATCTTGGTCCGGTCTATCTCAGTCCAGTCTATCTCAGTCCAGTCTAACTCACTCCGGTCTATCTCAGTCTGGTCTAACACACTCCGGTCAATCTCAGTCTGGCCTAACACACTCCGGTCCATCTCAGTCTGGTCTAACTCACTCCGGTCTATCTCAGTCCAGTCTATCTCACTCCGGTCTATCTCGGTCAGGTCTATCTCACTCCGGTCTATCTCGGTCCGGTCTATCTCACTCCGGTCTATCTCAGTCTGGTCTAACTCACTCCGGTCTATCTCAGTCTGGTCAAACTCACTTCGGTCTATCTCATTCCAGTCTATCTCACTCCGGTCTATCTCGGTCCGGTCTATCTCTCTCCGATCTATCTCGGTCCGGTCTATCTCACTCCGGTCGAACTCCCTCCGGTCCATCTCAGACCAGTCTAACTCACTCCGGTCTATCTCAGTCTGGTCTAACTCACTCTGGTCTATCTCAGTCCAGCCTAACTCATTCTGGTCTATCTCGGTCCAGTCTAACTCACTCAGGTCTATCTCAGTCTGGTCGAACTCACTTCGATCTATCTCACTCCGGTCTATCTCAGTCCAGTCTAACTCACTCTGGTCTATCTCAGTCCAGTCCAACTCACTCCGGTCTATCTCAGTCCAGTCTAACTCACTCTGGTCTATCTCGGTCCGGTCTATCTCAGTCTGGTCTAACTCAACCGATCTATCTCACTCCGGTCTATCTCAGACCAGTTTATATCACTCTGGTCTAACTCACTCCGGTCTATCTCAGTCCAGTCTAAACTCACTCTGGTCGATCTCGGTCCGGTCTATCTCAGTCTGGTCTAACTCACTCCGATCTATCTCATTCTGGTCTATCTCAGTCCAGTTTATCTCAGTCTGGTCTAACTCACTCCGGTCTGTCTCACTCCAGTCTATCTCACTCTGGTCTATCTCACTCCGGTCTATCTCACTCTGGTCTATCTCGGGCCACTCTATCTCAGTCCGGTCTAACTCAGTCCGGTCTATCTCACTCCAATCTATCTCACTCCAATCTATCTCACTCCGGTCTATCTCACTCCGGTCTATGTAACTCCGGTCTATCTCACTCCGATCTAACTCACTCCAGTCTATCTCAGTCCGGTCTATCTCACTCTGGTCTATCTCGGTCCGGTCTATCTCACTCTGGACTATCTCGGTCCGGTCTATCTCACTCCGGTCTATCTCAGTCTGGTCCAACTCACTCCGGTCTATCTCAGTCTGGTCAAACTCATTCCGGTCTATCTCAGTCCAGTCTATCTTACTCCGGTCTATCTCGGTCCGGTCTATCTCACTCCGATCTATCTCGGTCCGGTCTATCTCAGTCCGGTCGAACTCACTCCGGTCCATCTCAGTCTGGTCTAACCCACTCTGGTCGATCTCAGTCCAGTCGAACTCATTCTGGTCTATCTCGGTCAAGTCTAACTCACTCCGGTCTATCTCAGTCCAGTCCAACTCACTCCGGTCTATCTCAATCCAGTCTAACTCACTCTGGTCTATCTCAGTTCGGTCTATCTCAGTCTGGTCTAACTCACTCCGATCTATCTCACTCCGGTCTAACTCAGTCCAGTTTATCTCACTCTGGTCGAACTCACTCCGGTCTATCTCAGTCCAGTCTATCTCACTCTGGTCTATCTCACTCCGGTCTATCTCACTCTGGTCTATCTCGGGCCACTCTATCTCAGTCCGGTCTAACTCAGTCCGGTCTATCTCACTCCAATCTATCTCACTCCAATCTATCTCACTCCGGTCTATCTCACTCCGGTCTATGTAACTCCGGTCTATCTCACTCCGATCTAACTCACTCCAGTCTATCTCAGTCCGGTCTATCTCACTCTGGTCTATCTCGGTCCGGTCTATCTCACTCTGGACTATCTCGGTCCGGTCTATCTCACTCCGGTCTATTTCAGTCTGGTCCAACTCACTCCGGTCTATCTCAGTCTGGTCAAACTCACTCCGGTCTATCTCAGTCCAGTCTATCTTACTCCGGTCTATCTCGGTCCGGTCTATCTCACTCCGATCTATCTCGGTCCGGTCTATCTCAGTCCGGTCGAACTCACTCCGGTCCATCTCAGTCTGGTCTAACCCACTCTGGTCGATCTCAGTCCAGTCGAACTCATTCTGGTCTATCTCGGTCAAGTCTAACTCACTCCGGTCTATCTCAGTCCAGTCCAACTCACTCCGGTCTATCTCAATCCAGTCTAACTCACTCTGGTCTATCTCGGTTCGGTCTATCTCAGTCTGGTCTAACTCACTCCGATCTATCTCACTCCGGTCTAACTCAGTCCAGTTTATCTCACTCTGGTCGAACTCACTCCGGTCTATCTCAGTCCAGTCTAACTCACTCTGGTCTATCTCGGTCGGGTCAATCTAAGTCTGGTCTAACTCACTCAGATCTATCTCATTCCGGTCTATCTCAGTCTGGTCTAACTCACTCCGGTCTATCTCACTCCAGTCTATCTCACTCCGGTCTATCTCACTCCGGTCTATCTCACTCTGGTCTATCTCAGCCCACTCTATCTCACGCCGGTCTAACTCAGTCCGGTCTATCTCACTGCAATCTATCTCACTCCGGTCTATCTCACTCCAGTCTATCTCACACCGGTCTAACTCACTCCGGTCTATCTCACTCCGGTCTATCTCACTCCGGTCTAACTCACTCCGGTCTAACTCAGTCCAGTCTAACTCACTCTGGTCTATCTCGGTTCGGTCTATCTCAGTCTGGTCTAACTCACTCCGGTCTATCTCAGTCTGGTCTAACTCACTCCGGTCTATCTCAGTCCAGTCTAGCTCATTCTGGTCTATCTCACTCCGGTATAACTCACTCCGGTCTATCTCAGTCCAGTCTTGCTCACTCTGGTCGATCTCGGTCCAGTCTAAATCACTCCGGTCTATCTCAGTCTGGTCGAACTCACTCCGATCTATCTCACTCCGGTCTATCTCAATCCAGTCTAACTCACTCCGGTCTATCTCACTCCGGTATAACTCACTCCGGTCTATCTCAGTCCAGTCTTGCTCACTCCGGTCTATCACAGTCCAGTCTAACTCACTCCGGTCTATCTCAGTCTGGTCTAACTTACTCCGGTCTATCTCAGTCTGGTCTACCTCACTCCGGTCTATTTCAGTCTGGTCTAACTCACTCCGGTCTATCTCAGTCCAATCTATCTCACTCCGGTCTATCTCGGACCGGTCTATCTCACTCCGGTCTATCTCAGTCTGGTCTAACTCACTCCGGTCTATCTCAGTCTGGTCTAACTCACTCCGGTCTATGTTGGTCCGGTCGAACTCACTCCGGTCTATCTCAGTCCAGTCTAAGTCACTCCGGTCTATCTCAGTCTGGTCTAACTCACTCTGGTCTATCTCAGTCCAGTCTAACTCATTCCGGTCTATCTCGGTCCAATCTAACTCACTCAGGTCTATCTCAGTGTGGTCGAACTCACTCCGATCTATCTCCCTCCGGTCTATCTCAGTCCAGTCTAACTCACTCTGGTCTATCTCGGTCAGGTCTATCTCAGTCTGCTCTAACTCACTCCGGTCTATCTCAGTCTGGTCTAACTCACTCCGTTCTATCTCAGTCCAGTCTAACTCATTCTGGTCTATCTCGGTCCAGTCTAACTTACTCCGGTCTATCTCAGTCTGGTCGAACTCACTCCGATCTATCTCACTCCGGTCTATCTCAGTCCAGTGTAACTCACTCCGGTCTATCTCACTCCGGTCTAACTCACTCTGGTCTATCTCAGTCCAGTCTACCTCACTCTGGTCTATCTCGGTCCGGTCTATCTCAGTCCAGTCTATCTCAGTCCAGTCTATCTCAATCCAGTCTAACTCACTCCGGTCTAACTCAGTCCAGTCTAACTCACTCCGGTCTATCTCAGTCTGGTCTAACTCACTCCGGTCTATCTCAGTCTGGTCTAACTCACTCCGGTCTATTTCAGTCTGGTTTAACTCATTCCGGTCTATCTCAGTCCAATCTATCTCACTCCGGTCTATCTCAGCCTGGTCTAACTCACTCCGGTCTATCTTGGTCCGGTCGAACTCGCTCCGGTCTATCTCAGTCCAGTCTATCTTACTCCGGTCTATCTCGGTCCATTCTAACTCACTCCGGTCTATCTCAGTCCAATTTATCTCACTCCGGTCCATCTCGGTCCGGTCTTTCTCACTCCGGTCTATCTCAGTCTGGTCTAACTCACTCCGGTCTATCTCAGCCTGGTCTAACTCACTCCGATCTATCTCAGTCCAGTCTAACTCACTCCGGTCTATCTCAGTCTGGTCTAACTCACTCTGGTCGATCTCAGTCCAGTCGAACTCATTCTGGTCTATCTCGGTCCAGTCTAACTCACTCAGGTCTATCTCAGTCTGGTCGAAATCACTCCGATCTATCTCACTCCGGTCTATCTCACTCCGGTCTCTCTCAGTCCAGTTTATCTCACTCTGGTCTAACTCACTCTGGTCTATCTCAGTCCAGTCGGACTCACTCTGGTCTATCTCGGTCGGGTCGATCTCAGTCTGATCTAACTCACTCCGATCTATCTCATTCCGGTCTATCTCAGTCCAGTTTATCTCAGTCTGGTCTAACTCACTTGGGTCTATCTCACTCCGGTCTATCTCACTCCGGTCTATCTCACACCGGTCTAACTCACTCCGGTCTATCTCACTCCGGTCTATCTCACTCCGGTCTCACTCACTCCAGTCTAACTCAGTCCAGTCTAACTCACTCTGGTCTATCTCGGTCCGGTCTATCTCAGTCTGGTCTAACTCACTCCGGTCTATCTCAGTCCAGTCTAACTCATTCTGGTCGATCTCGGTCCAGTCTAAGTCACTCCGGTCTATCTCAGTCTGGTCGAACTCACTCCGATCTATCTCACTCCTGTCTATCTCAGTCCAGTCTAACTCACTCCGGTCTATCTCAATCCAGTCCAACTCACTCCGATCTATCTCACTCCGGACTATCTCAGTCCAGTCTAACTCACTCCGGTCTATCTCACTCCGGTCTAACTCACTCCGGTCTATCTCAGTCCAGTCTACCTCACTCTGGTCTATCTCGGTCCGGTCTATCTCAGTCCAGTCGATCTCAGTCCAGTCTAACTCACTCTGGTCTATCTCAGTCCAGTCTAACTCACTCCGGTCTATCTCAGTCTGGTCTAACTCACTCCGGTCTATCTCAGTCTGGTCGAACTCACTCCGGTCTATCTCAGTCCAATCTATCTCACTCCGGACCATCTCGGTCCGGTCTTTCTCACTCTGGTCTATCTCAGTCTGGTCTAACTCACTCCGGTCTATCTCAGCCTGGTCTAACTCACTCTGGTCTATCTCGGTCCAGTTTATCTCACTCTGGTCTAACTCACTCAGGTCTATCTCAACCCAGACTAACTCACTCCGGTCTATCTCACTCCGGTCTAACTAACTCCGGTCTATCTCAGTCCAGTCTACCTCACTCTGGTCTATCTCGGCCCGGTCTATCTCAGTCCAGTCTATCTCAGTCCAGTCTTGCTCACTCCGGTCTATCTCAGTCCAGTCTAACTCACTCCGGTCTATCTCAGACTAGTCTAACTCACTCCGGTCTATCTCAGTCTGGTCTAACTCACTCCGGTCTATTTCATTCTGGTCGAACTCACTCCGGTCTATCTCAGTCCAATCTATCTCACTCCGGTCTATCTCGGACCGGTCTATCTCACTCCGGTCTATCTCAGTCTGGTCTAACTCACTCCGGTCTATCTCAGTCTGGTCTAACTCACTCCGGTCTATCTTGGTCCGGTCGAACTCACTCCGGTCTATCTCAGTCCAGTCTAAGTCACTCCGGTTTATCTCAGTCTGGTTTAACTCACTCTGGTCTATCTCAGTCCAGTCTAACTCATTCTGGTCTATCTCGGTCCAATGTATCTCACTCAGGTCATTCTCATTCTGGTCAAACTCACTCCGATCTACCTCCCTCCGGTCTATCTCAGTCCAGTCTAGCTCACTCTGGTCTATCTCGGTCCGGTCTATCTCAGTCTGCTCTAACTCACTCCGGTCTATCTCAGTCTGGTCTAACTCACTCCGGTCTATCTCAGTCCAGTCTAACTCATTCTGGTCTATCTCGGTCCAGTCTAACTCACTCCGGTCTATCTCAGTCTGGTCGAACTCACTCCGATCTATCTCACTCCGGTCTATCTCAGTCCAGTCTAACTCACTCCGGTCTATCTCACTCCGGTCTAACTCACTCCGGTCTATCTCAGTCCAGTCTACCTCACTCTGGTCTATCTCGGTCCGGTCTATCTCAGTCCAGTCTAACTCACTCCGGTCTATTTCAGTCCAGTCTAACTCACTCCGGTCTATCTCAGTCTGGTCTAACTCACTCCGGTCTATCTCAGTCTGGTCTAACTCACTCCGGTCTATTTCAGTCTGGTCTAACTCACTCCGGTCTATCTCAGTCCAATCTATCTCACTCCGGTCCATCTCGGTCCGGTCTTTCTCACTCCGGTCTATCTCAGTCTGGTCTAACTCACTCCGGTCTATCTCAGCCTGGTCTAACTCACTCCGGTCTATCTTGGTCCGGTCGAACTCACTCCGGTCTTTCTCAGTCCAGTCTAAGTCACTCCGGTCTATCTCAGTCTGGTCTAACTCACTCTGGTCTATCTCAGTCCAGTCGAACTCATTCTGGTCTATCTCGGTCCAGTCTAACTCACTCAGGTCTATCTCAGTCTGGTCGAACTCACTCCGATCTATCTCACTCCGGTCTATCTCAGTCCAGTCTAACTCACTCTGGTCTATCTCGGTCCGGTCTATCTCAGTCTGGTCTAACTCACTCCTATCTATCTCACTCCGGTCTATCTCAGTCCAGTTTATCTCACTCTGGTCAAACGCACTCCGGTCTATCTCACTCCAGTCTATCTCACTCAGGTCTATCTCACTCCGGTCTATCTCACTCTGGTCTATCTCGGTCCACTCTATCTCAGTCCGGTCTAACTCCGTCCGGTCTATCTCACTCCAATCTATCTCACTCCGGTCTATCTCACTCCGGTCTAAATCACTCCGGTCTATCTCACTCCGGCCTAACTCACTCCAGTCTATCTCACTCCGGTCTATCTCTCTCCGGTCTAACTCACTCTGGTCTATCTCACTCCGGTCATACTCAGTCCGGTCAATCTCACTCCAATCTATCTCACTCCAGTCTATGTCAGTCCGGTCTATCTCGGTCCACTCTGTCTCAGTCCCGTGTATCTCACTCTGGTCTATCTCGGTCCGGTCTATCTCACCCCGGTCTATCTCTGTCCGGTCTATCTCACTCCGGTCTATCTCAGTCTGGTCTAACTCACTCCAGTCTATCTCAGTCTGGTTAAACTCACTCCGGTCTATCTCAGTCCAGTCTATCTTACTCCGGTCTAACTCGGTCCGGTCTATCTCACTCCGATCTATCTCGGTCCGGTCTATCTCACTCCGGTCTATCTTAGTCCGGTCGAACTCACTCCGGTCTATCTCTGTCCAGTCTAACTCACTCCGGTCTATCTCAGTCTGGTCTAACTCACACTGGTCTATCTCAGTCCAGTCTAACTCATTCTGGTCTATCTCGGTCCAGTCTAACTCATTCAGGTCTATCTCAGTCTGGTCGAACTCACTTTGTTCTATCTCACTCCGGTCTATCTCAGTCCAGTCTAACTCACTCAGGTCTATCTCAGTCCAGTCCAATTCACTCCGGTCTATCTCAGTCCAGTCTAACTCACTCTGGTTTATCTCGGTCCGGTCTATCTCAGTCTGGTCTATCTCAGTCCAGTTTATCTCACTCTGGTCTAACTCACTCCGGTCTATCTCTGTCCAGTCTAACTCACTCTGGTCTATCTCGGTCGGGTCGATCTCAGTCTGGTCTAACTCACTCCGATCTATCTCATTCCGGTCTATCTCAGTACAGTTTATCTCAGTCTGGTCTAACTCACTCCGGTCAATCTATCTCACTCCAGTCTATCTCACTCCAGTCTATCTCACTCCAGTCTATCTCACTCCAGTCTATCTCACTCCGGTCTATCTCACTCCAGTCTATCTCACACTTGTCTAGCTCACTCCAGTCTATCTCACTCCGGTCTATCTAACTCCGGTCTATCTCACTCCGGTCTATCTCACTCCGGTCTAACTCACTCCAGTCTATCTCACTCCGGTCTATCTCACTCCGGTCTAACTCACTCCGGTCTATCTCACTCTGGTCTATCTCGGTCCACTCTATCTCAGTCCGGTCTAAATCAGTCCAGTCTATCTCACTCCAATCTATTTCACTCCGGTCGATCTCACTCAGGTCTATCTCACTCCGGTCTATCTCACTCTGGTCTAACTCACTCCGGTCGATCTCAGTCCAGTCTAACTCACTCTGGTCTATCTCGGTCCGGTCTATCTCAGTCCGGTCTAACTCACTCCGGTCTATCTCAGTCCAGTCTAACTCATTCTGGTCTATCTCAGTCCAGTCTAACTCACTGCAGTCTATCTCAGTCTGGTCGAACTCACTCCGATCTATCTCACTCCGGTCTATCTCAGTCCAGTCTAACTCACTCCGGTCTATCTCACTCCGGTCTATGTCACTGCGGTCTATCTCAGTGCAGTCTACCTCACTCTGGTCTATCTCGGTCCGGTCTATCTCAGTCCAGTCTATCTCAGTCCAGTCTAACTCACTCCGGTCTATCTCAGTCTGGTCTAACTCACTCCGGTCTATTTCAGTCTGGTCTAACTCACTCCGGTCTATCTTGGTCCGGTCGAACTCACTCCGGTCTATCTCAGTCCAGTCTAAGTCACTTCGGTCTATCTCAGTCCGGTCTATCTCACTCCAGTCTATCTCACTCTGGTCTATCTCACACCGGTCTATCTCACTCCGGTCTATCTCACTCTGGTCTATCTCGGTCCACTCTATCTCAGTCCCGTCTAACTCGGTCCACTCTATCTCAGTCTGGTCTAACTCACTCCAGTCTCTCTCACTCCAATCTATCTCACTCCGGTCTATCTCACTCCGGTCTATCTTACTCCGGTCTATCTCACTCCGGTCTATCTCACTCCGGTCTATCTCACTCCGGTCTAACTCACTCTGGTCTATCGCAGTCCGGTCTAACTCACTCCGGTCCATCTCAGTCTGGTCTAACTCACTCCAGTCTATCTCAATCCAGTCTAACTCACTCTGGTCTATCTCAGTCCAGTTTATCTCAGTCTGGTCTAACTCACTCCGGTCTGTCTCACTCCAGTCTATCTCACTCCGGTCTATCTCACTCTGGTCTATCTCAGTACAGTTTATCTCAGTCTGGTCTAACTCACTCCGGTCAATCTATCTCACTCCAGTCTATCTCACTCCAGTCTATCTCACTCCAGTCTATCTCACTCCGGTCTATCTCACTCCAGTCTATCTCACACTTGTCTAGCTCACTCCAGTCTATCTCACTCCGGTCTATCTAACTCCGGTCTATCTCACTCCGGTCTATCTCACTCCAGTCTAACTCACTCCAGTCTATCTCACTCCGGTCAATCTCACTCCGGTCTAACTCACTCCGGTCTATCTCACTCCAGTCTATCTCACACCGGTCTATCTCACTCCGGTCTATCTCACTCTGGTCTATCTCGGTCCACTCTATCTCAGTCCGGTCTAAATCAGTCCGGTCTATCTCACTCCAATCTATCTCACTCCGGTCGATCTCACTCAGGTCTATCTCACTCCGGTCTAGCTCAGTCCGGTCTAACTCACTCCGGTCTATCTCAGTCCAGTCTAACTCACTCTGGTCTATCTCGGTCCGGTCTATCTCAGTCCGGTCTAACTCACTCCGGTCTATCTCAGTCCAGTCTAACTCATTCTGGTCTATCTCAGTCCAGTCTAACTCACTCCAGTCTATCTCAGTCTGGTCGAACTCACTCCGATCTATCTCACTCCGGTCTATCTCAGTCCAGTCTAACTCACTCCGGTCTATCTCACTCCGGTCTATCTCACTGCGGTCTATCTCAGTGCAGTCTACCTCACTCTGGTCTATCTCGGTCCGGTCTATCTCAGTCCAGTCTATCTCAGTCCAGTCTATCTCAGTCCAGTCTAACTCACTCCGGTCTATCTCAGTCTGGTCTAACTCACTCCGGTCTATTTCAGTCTGGTCTAACTCACTCCGGTCTATCTTGGTCCGGTCGAACTCACTCCGGTCTATCTCAGTCCAGTCTAAGTCTCTTCGGTCTATCTCAGTCCTGTCTATCTCACTCCGGTCTATCTCACTCTGGTCTATCTCACTCCGGTCTATCTCACTCCGGTCTATCTCACTCTGGTCTATCTCGGTCCACTCTATCTCAGTCCCGTCTAACTCGGTCCACTCTATCTCAGTCTGGTCTAACTCACTCCAGTCTCTCTCACTCCAATCTATCTCACTCCGGTCTATCTCACTCCGGTCTATCTTACTCCGGTCTATCTCACTCCGGTCTATCTCACTCCGGTCTATCTCACTCCGGTCTAACTCACTCCGGTCTATCTCAGTCCGGTCTAACTCACTCCGGTCCATCTCAGTCTGGTCTAACTCACTCCAGTCTATCTCAATCCAGTCTAACTCACTCTGGTCTATCTCAGTCCAGTTTATCTCAGTCTGGTCTAACTCACTCCGGTCTGTCTCACTCCAGTCTATCTCACTCCGGTCTATCTCACTCTGGTCTATCTCACTCTGGTCTATCTCGGTCCACTCTATCTCAGTCCGGTGTATATCAGTCCGGTATATCTCACTCCAATCTATCTCACTCCGGTCTATCTCACTCCGGTCTAACTCACTCCAGTCTATCTCACTCCGGTCTATCTCACTCCAGTCTATCTCACTCCGGTCTAACTCACTCTGGTCTATCTCAGTCCGGTCGAACTCAGTCCGGTCTATCTCACTCCAATCTATCTCACTCCAGTCTATCTCACTCCGGTCTATCTCGGTCCACTCTGTCCCAGTCCGGTGTATCTCACTCCGGTCTATCTCGGTCCGGTCTATCTCACTCCGGTCTATCTCGGTCCGGTCTATCTCACTCCGGTCTATCGCAGTCTGGTCTAACTTACTCCGGTCTATCTCAGTCTGGTCAAACTCACTCCGGTCTATCTCGGTCCGGTCTATCTCACTCCGATCTATCTCGGTCCGGTCTATCTCACTCCGGTCTATCTCAGTCCGGTCGAACTCACTCCTGTCCATCTCAGTCCAGTCTAACTCACTCCGGTCTATCTCAGTCTGGTCTAACTCACTCTGGTCTATCTCAGTCCAGTCTAACTCATTCTGGTCTATCTCGGTCCAGTCTAACTCATTCAGGTCTATCTCAGTCTGGTCGAACTCACTCCGAACTATCTCACTCCGGCCTATCTCAGTCCAGTCTAACTCACTCAGGTCTATCTCAGTCCAGTCCAATTCACTCCGGTCTATTTCAGTCCAGTCCAACTCACTCTGGTCTATCTCGGTCCGGTCTATCTCAGTCTGGTCTATCTCAGTCCAGTTTATCTCACTCCGGTCTAACTCACTCCGGTCTATCTCAGTCCAGTCTAACTCACTCTGGTCTATCTCGGTCGGGTCGATCTCAGTCTGGTCCAACTCACTCCGATCTGTCTCATTCCGGTCTATCTCAGTCCAGTTTATCTCAGTCTGGTCTAACTCACTCCGGTCTATCTCACTCCAGTCTATCTCACTCCGGTCTTTCTCACTCCGGTCTATCACACTCTGGTCTATCTCGGCCCACTCGATCTCAGTCCGGTCTAACTCAGTCCGGTCTATCTCACTGCAATCTATCTCACTCCGGTCTGTCTCACTCCGGTCTATCTCACTCCGGTCTATCTCACTCCGGTCTAACTCACTCCGGTCTAACTCACTCCAGTCTATCTCACTCCGGTCTATCTCACTCCGGTCTAAGTCACTCCGGTCTATCTCACTCCAGTCTATCTCACTCCGGTCTATCTCACTCCGGTCTATCTCACTCTGCTCTATCTCGGTCCACTCTTTCTGAGTCCTGTCTAACTCACTCCGGTCTATCTCAGTCCAGTCTAACTCATTCTAGTCTATCTCGGTCCAGTCTAACTCACTCCGGTCTATCTCAGTCTGGTCGAACTCACTTCGATCTATCTCACTCCGGTCTTTCTCAGTCCAGTCTAACTCACTCCGGTCTATCTCACTCCGGTCTAACTCACTCCGGTCTATCTCAGTCCAGTCTACATCACTCCGGTCTATCTCAGTCCAGTCTAACTCACTCCGGTCTATCTCAGTCTGGTCTAACTCACTCCGGTCTATCTCAGTCTGGTCTAACTCACTCCGGTCTATCTCAGTCTGGTCTAACTCACTCCGGTCTATTTCAGTCTGGTCTAACTCACTCCGGTCTATCTCAGTCCAATCTATCTCACTCCGGTCCATCTCGGTCCGTTCTATCTCACTCCGGTCTATCTCAGTCTGGTCTAACTCACTCCGGTCCATCTCAGTCTGGTCTAACTCACACCGGTCTATCTTGGTCCGGTCGAACTCACTCCGGTCTATCTCAGTCCAGTCTAAGTCACTCCGGTCTATCTCAGTCTGGTCTAACTCACTCTGGTCGATCTCAGTCCAGTCGAACTCATTCTGGTCTATCTCGGTCCAGTCTAACTCACTCAGGTCTATCTCAGTCTGGTCGAACTCACTCCGATCTATCTCACTCCGGTCTATCTCAGTCCAGTCTAACTCACTCCGGTCTATCTCAGTCCAGTCCAACTCACTCCGGTCTATCTCAATCCAGTCTAACTCACTCTGGTCTATCTCGGTCCGGTCTATCTCAGTCTGGTCTAACTCACTCCGATCTATCTCACTCCGGTCTATCTCAGTCCAGTTTATCTCACTCTGGTCTAAATCACTCCGGTCTATCTCAGTCCAGTCTAACTCACTCTGGTCGATCTCGGTCCGGTCTATCTCAGTCTGGTCTAACTCACTCCGATCTATCTCATTCCGGTCTATCTCAGTCCAGTTTATCTCAGTCTGGTCTAACTCACTCCGGTCTGTCTCACTCCAGTCTATCTCACTCCGGTCTATCTCACTCCGGTCTATCTCACTCTGGTCTATCTCGGTCCACTTTATCTCAGTCCGGTGTATTTCAGTCCGGTCTATCTCACTCCAATCTATCTCACTCCGGTCTATCTCACTCCGGTCTAAATCACACCAGTCTATCTCACTCCAGTCTATCTCACTCCGGTCTATCTCACTCCGGTCTAACTCACTCTGGTCTATCTCAGTCCGGTCGAACTCAGTCCAGTCTATCTCACTCCAATCTATCTCACTCCAGTCTATTTTACTCCGGTCTATCTCGGTCCACTCTGCCTCAGTCCGGTGTATCTCACTCTGGTCTATCTAGGTCCGGTCTATTTCACTCCGGTCTATCTCGGTCCGGTCTATCTCGGTCCGGTCTATCTCACTCCGGTCTATCTCAGTCCAATGTATCTTACTCCGGTCTATCTCGGTCCGGTCTATCTTACTCCGATCTATCTCGGTCCGGTCTATCTCACTCCGGTCTATCTCAGTCCGGTCGAACTCACTCCGGTCCATCTCAGTCCAGTCTAACTCACTCCGCTCTATCTCAGGCTGGTCTAACTCACTCTGGTCGAACTCGGTCCAGTCTAACTCACTCAGGTCTATCTCAGTCTGGTCGAACTCACTCCGATCTATCTCACTCCGATCTATCTCAGTCCAGTCTAACTCACTCCGGTCTATCTCAGTCCAGTCCAACTCACTCCGGTCTATCTCAGTCCAATCTAACTCACTCTGGTCTATCTCGGTCCGGTCAATCTCAGTCTGGTCTAACTCAATCCGATCTATCTCACTCCGGTCTATCTCAGTCCAGTTTATCTCACTCTGGTCTAACTCAATCCGGTCTATCTCAGTCCAGTTTATCTCAGTCTGGTCTAACTCTCTCCGGTCTATCTCACTCCAGTCTATCTCACTCTGGTCTATCTCACTCCGGTCTATCTCACTCTGGTCTATCTCGGCCCACTCTATCTCAGTCCGGTTTAACTCAGTCCGGTCTATCTCACTGCAATCTATCTCACTCCGGTCTATCTCACTCCGGTCTATCTCACTCCGGTCTTACTCACTCCGGTCTATCTCACTCCGGTCTATCTCACTCCGGTCTAACTCACTCCGGTCTATCTCATTTCAGTCTAACTCTCTCTGGTCTACCTCGGTCCGGTCTATCTCAGTCTGGTCTATCTCAGTCCAGTTTATCTCACTCTGGTCTAACTCACTCCGGTCTATCTCTGTCCAGTATAACTCACTCTGGTCTATCTCGGTCGGGTCGATCTCAGTCTGGTCTAACTCACTCCGATCTATCTCATTCCGGTCTATCTCAGTACAGTTTATCTCAGTCTGGTCTAACTCACTCCGGTCAATCTATCTCACTCCAGTCTATCTCACTCCAGTCTATCTCACTCCAGTCTATCTCACTCTGGTCTATCTCGGTCCACTCTATCTCAGTCCGGTCTAAATCAGTCCGGTCTATCTCACTCCAATCTATTTCACTCCGGTCGATCTCACTCAGGTCTATCTCACTCCGGTCTATCTCACTCCGGTCTAACTCACTCCGGTCGATCTCAGTCCAGTCTAACTCACTCTGGTCTATCTCAGTCCAGTCTAACTCATTCTGGTCTATCTCAGTCCAGTCTAACTCACTCCAATCTATCTCAGTCTGGTCGAACTCACTCCGATCTATCTCACTCCGGTCTATCTCAGTCCAGTCTAACTCACTCCGGTCTATCTCACTCCGGTCTATGTCACTGCAGTCTATCTCAGTGCAGTCTACCTCACTCTGGTCTATCTCGGTCCGGTCTATCTCAGTCCAGTCTATCTCAGTCCAGTCTATCTCAGTCCAGTCTAACTCACTCCGGTCTATCTCAGTCTGGTCTAACTCACTCCGGTCTATTTCAGTCTGGTCTAACTCACTCCGGTCTATCTCACTCCGGTCTATCTCACTCTGGTCTATCTCACTCCAATCTATCTCACTCCGGTCTATCTCACTCTGGTCTATCTCGGTCCACTCTATCTCAGTCCCGTCTAACTCGGTCCACTCTATCTCAGTCTGGTCTAACTCACTCCAGTCTCTCTCACTCCAATCTATCTCACTCCGGTCTATCTCACTCCGGTCTATCTTACTCCGGTCTATCTCACTCCGGTCTATCTCACTCCGGTCTATCTCACTCCGGTCTAACTCACTCTGGTCTATCTCAGTCCGGTCTAACTCACTCCGGTCCATCTCAGTCTGGTCTAACTCACTCCAGTCTATCTCAATCCAGTCTAACTCACTCTGGTCTATCTCAGTCCAGTTTATCTCAGTCTGGTCTAACTCACTCCGGTCTGTCTCACTCCAGTCTATCTCACTCCGGTCTATCTCACTCTGGTCTATCTCAGTACAGTTTATCTCAGTCTTTTCTAATTCACTCCGGTCAATCTATCTCACTCCAGTCTATCTCACTCCAGTCTATCTCACTCCAGTCTATCTCACTCCAGTCTATCTCACTCCGGTCTATCTCACTCCAGTCTATCTCACACTTGTCTAGCTCACTCCAGTCTATCTCACTCCGGTCTATCTAACTCCGGTCTATCTCACTCCGGTCTATCTCACTCTGGTCTAACTCACTCCAGTCTATCTCACTCCGGTCTATCTCACTCCGGTCTAACTCACTCCGGTCTATCTCACTCCAGTCTATCTCACACCGGTCTATCTCACTCCGGTCTATCTCACTCTGGTCTATCTCGGTCCACTCTATCTCAGTCCGGTCTAAATCAGTCCGGTCTATCTCACTCCAATCTATCTCACTCCGGTCGATCTCACTCATGTCTATCTCACTCCGGTCTATCTCACTCCGGTCTAACTCACTCCGGTCGATCTCAGTCCAGTCTAACTTACTCTGGTCTATCTCGGTCCGGTCTATCTCAGTCCGGTCTAACTCACTCCGGTCTATCTCAGTCCAGTCTAACTCATTCTGGTCTATCTCAGTCCAGTCTAACTCACTCCAGTCTATCTCAGTCTGGTCGAACTCACTCCGATCTATCTCACTCCGGTCTATCTCAGTCCAGTCTAACTCACTCCGGTCTATCTCACTCCGGTCTATGTCACTGCGGTCTATCTCAGTGCAGTCTACCTCACTCTGGTCTATCTCGGTCCGGTCTATCTCAGTCCAGTCTATCTCAGTCCAGTCTATCTCAGTCCAGTCTAACTCACTCCGGTCTATCTCAGTCTGGTCTAACTCACTCCGGTCTATTTCAGTCTGGTCTAACTCACTCCGGTCTATCTTGGTCTGGTCGAACTCACTCCGGTCTATCTCAGTCCAGTCTAAGTCACTTCGGTCTATCTCAGTCCGGTCTATCTCACTCCGGTCTATCTCACTCTGGTCTATCTCACTCCGGTCTATCTCACTCCGGTCTATCTCACTCTGGTCTATCTCAGACCACTCTATCTCAGTCCCGTCTAACTCGGTCCACTCTATCTCAGTCTGGTCTAACTCACTCCAGTCTCTCTCACTCCAATCTATCTCACTCCGGTCTATCTCACTACGGTCTATCTTACTCCGGTCAATCTCACTCCGGTCTATCTCACTCCGGTCTATCTCACTCCGGTCTAACTCACTCTGGTCTATCTCAGTCCGGTCTAACTCACTCCGGTCCATCTCAGTCTGGTCTAACTCACTCCAGTCTATCTCAATCCAGTCTAACTCACTCTGGTCTATCTCAGTCCAGTTTATCTCAGTCTGGTCTAACTCAATCCGGTCTGTCTCACTCCAGTCTATCTCACTCCGGTCTATCTCACTCTGGTCTATCTCACTCTGGTCTATCTCGGTCCACTCTATCTCAGTCCGGTGTATATAAGTCCGGTATATCTCACTCCAATCTATCTCACTCCGGTCTATCTCACTCCGGTCTAACTCACTCCAGTCTATCTCACTCCGGTCTATCTCACTCCAGTCTATCTCACTCCGGTCTAACTCACTCTGGTCTATCTCAGTCCGGTCGAACTCAGTCCGGTCTATCTCACTCCAATCTATCTCACTCCAGTCTATCTCACTCCGGTCTATCTCGGTCCACTCTGTCTCAGTCCGGTGTATCTCACTCCGGTCTATCTCGGTCCGGTCTATCTCACTCCGGTCTATCTCGGTCCGGTCTATCTCACTCCGGTCTATCTCAGTCTGGTCTAACTTACTCCGGTCTATCTCAGTCTGGTCAAACTCACTCCGGTCTATCTCGGTCCGGTCTATCTCACTCCGATCTATCTCGGTCCGGTCTATCTCACTCCGGTCTATCTCAGTCCGGTCGAACTCACTCCGGTCCATCTCAGTCCAGTCTAACTCACTCCGGTCTATCTCAGTCTGGTCTAACTCACTCTGGTCTATCTCAGTCCAGTCTAACTCATTCTGGTCTATCTCGGTCCAGTCTAACTCATTCAGGTCTATCTCAGTCTGGTCGAACTCACTCCGAACTATCTCACTCCGGCCTATCTCAGTCCAGTCTAACTCACTCAGGTCTATCTCAGTCCAGTCCAATTCACTCCGGTCTATTTCAGTCCAGTCCAACTCACTCTGGTCTATCTCGGTCCGGTCTATCTCAGTCTGGTCTATTTCAGTCCAGTTTATCTCACTCCGGTCTAACTCACTCCGGTCTATCTCAGTCCAGTCTAACTCACTCTGGTCTATCTCGGTCGGGTCGATCTCAGTCTGGTCCAACTCACTCCGATCTGTCTCATTCCGGTCTATCTCAGACCAGTTTATCTCAGTCTGGTCTAACTCACTCCGGTCTGTCTCACTCCAGTCTATCTCACTCCAGTCTATCTCACTCCGGTCTTTCTCACTCCGGTCTATCTCACTCTGGTCTATCTCGGCCCACTCGATCTCAGTCCGGTCTAACTCAGTCCGGTCTATCTCACTGCAATCTATCTCACTCCGGTCTGTCTCACTCCGGTCTATCTCACTCCGGTCTATCTCACTCCGGTCTAACTCACTCCGGTCTAACTCACTCCAGTCTATCTCACTCCGGTCTATCTCACTCCAGTATAACTCACTCCGGTCTATCTCACTCCAGTCTATCTCACTCCGGTCTATCTCACTCCGGTCTATCTCACTCTGCTCTATCTCGGTCCACTCTTTCTAAGTCCGGTCTAACTCACTCCGGTCTATCTCAGTCCAGTCTAACTCATTCTAGTCTATCTCGGTCCAGTCTAACTCACTCCGGTCTATCTCAGTCTGGTCGAACTCACTCCGATCTATCTCACTCTGGTCTTTCTCAGTCCAGTCTAACTCACTCCGGTCTATCTCAATCCGGTCTAACTCACTCTGGTCTATCTCAGTCCAGTCTACCTCACTCCGGTCTATCTCAGTCCAGTCTAACTCACTCCGGTCTATCTCAGTCTGGTCTAACTCACTCCGGTCTATCTCAGTCTGGTCTAACTCACTCCGGTCTATCTCAGTCTGGTCTAACTCACTTCGGTCTATTTCAGTCTGGTCTAACTCACTCCGGTCTATCTCAGTTCAATCTATCTCACTCCGGTCCATCTCGGTCCGTTCTATCTCACTCCGGTCTATCTCAGTCTGGTCTAACTCACTCCGGTCCATCTCAGTCTGGTCTAACTCACTCCGGTCTATCTTGGTCCGGTCGAACTCACTCCGGTCTATCTCATTCCAGTCTAAGTCACTCCGGTCTATCTCAGTCTGGTCTAACTCACTCTGGTCGATCTCAGTCCAGTCGAACTCATTCTGGTCTATCTCGGTCCAGTCTAACTCACTCCGGTCTATCTCAGTCTGGTCGAACTCACTCCGATCTATCTCACTCTGGTCTTTCTCAGTCCAGTCTAACTCACTCCGGTCTATCTCAATCCGGTCTAACTCACTCTGGTCTATCTCAGTCCAGTCTACCTCACTCCGGTCTATCTCAGTCCAGTCTAACTCACTCCGGTCTATCTCAGTCTGGTCTAACTCACTCCGGTCTATCTCAGTCTGGTCTAACTCACTCCGGTCTATCTCAGTCTGGTCTAACTCACTTCGGTCTATTTCAGTCTGGTCTAACTCACTCCGGTCTATCTCAGTTCAATCTATCTCACTCCGGTCCATCTCGGTCCGTTCTATCTCACTCCGGTCTATCTCAGTCTGGTCTAACTCACTCCGGTCCATCTCAGTCTGGTCTAACTCACTCCGGTCTATCTTGGTCCGGTCGAACTCACTCCGGTCTATCTCATTCCAGTCTAAGTCACTCCGGTCTATCTCAGTCTGGTCTAACTCACTCTGGTCGATCTCAGTCCAGTCGAACTCATTCTGGTCTATCTCGGTCCAGTCTAACTCACTCAGGTCTATCTCAGTCTGGTCGAACTCACTCCGATCTATCTCACTCCGGTCTATCTCAGTCCAGTCTAACTCACTCCGGTCTATCTCAGTCCAGTCCAACTCACTCCGGTCTATCTCAATCCAGTCTAACTCACTCTGGTCTATCTCGGTCCGGTCTATCTCAGTCTGGTTTAACTCACTCCGATCTATCTCACTCCGGTCTATCTCAGTCCAGTTTATCTCACTCTGGTCTAAATCACTCCGGTCTATCTCAGTCCAGTCTAACTCACTCTGGTCGATCTCGGTCCGGTCTATCTCAGTCTGGTCTAACTCACTCCGATCTATCTCATTCCGGTCTATCTCAGTCCAGTTTATCTCAGTCTGGTCTAACTCACTCCGGTCTGTCTCACTCCAGTCTATCTCACTCCGGTCTATCTCACTCCGGTCAATCTCACTCTGGTCTATCTCGGTCCACTTTATCTCAGTCCGGTGTATTTCAGTCCGGTCTATCTCACTCCAATCTATCTCACTCCGGTCTATCTCACTCCGGTCTAACTCACACCAGTCTATCTCACTCCGGTCTATCTCACTCCGGTCTATCTCACTCCGGTCTAACTCACTCTGGTCTATCTCAGTCCGGTCGAACTCAGTCCAGTCTATCTCACTCCAATCTATCTCACTCCAGTCTATCTCACTCCGGTCTATCTCGGTCCACTCTGTCTCAGTCCGGTGTATCTCACTCTGGTCTATCTAGGTCCGGTCTATCTCACTCCGGTCTATCTCGGTCCGGTCTATCTCTGTCCGGTCTATCTCACTCCGGTCTATCTCAGTCCAATCTATCTTACTCCGGTCTATCTCGGTCCGGTCTATCTTACTCCGATCTATCTCGGTCCGGTCTATCTCACTCCAGTCTATCTCAGTCCGGTCGAACTCACTCCGGTCCATCTCAGTCCAGTCTAACTCACTCCGCTCTATCTCAGGCTGGTCTAACTCACTCTGGTCGATCTCGGTCCAGTCTAACTCACTCAGGTCTATCTCAGTCTGGTCGAACTCACTCCGATCTATCTCACTCCGGTCTATCTCAGTCCAGTCTAACTCACTCCGGTCTATCTCAGTCCAGTCCAACTCACTCCGGTCTGTCTCAGTCCAATCTAACTCACTCTGGTCTATCTCGGTCCGGTCAATCTCAGTCTGGTGTAACTCACTCCGATCTATCTCACTCCGGTCTATCTCAGTCCAGTTTATCTCACTCTGGTCTAACTCAATCCGGTCTATCTCAGTCCAGTCTAACTCACTCTGGTCTATCTCGGTCGGGTCGATCTCAGTCTGGTCTAACTCACTCCGATCTATCTCATTCCGGTCTATCTCAGTCCAGTTTATCTCAGTCTGGTCTAACTCACTCCGGTCTATCTCACTCCAGTCTATCTCACTCTGGTCTATCTCACTCCGGTCTATCTCACTCTGGTCTATCTCGGCCCACTCTATCTCAGTCCGGTTTAACTCAGTCCGGTCTATCTCACTGCAATCTATCTCACTCCGGTCTATCTCACTCCGGTCTATCTCACTCCGGTCTAACTCACTCCGGTCTATCTCACTCCGGTCTATCTCACTCCGGTCTAACTCACTCCGGTCTATCTCATTTCAGTCTAACTCACTCTGGTCTATCTCGGTCCGGTCTATCTCAGTCTGGTCTATCTCAGTCCAGTTTATCTCAATCTGGTCTAACTACTCCGGTCTATCTCTGTCCAGTCTAACTCACTCTGGTCTATCTCGGTCGGGTCGATCTCAGTCTGGTCTAACTCACTCCGATCTATCTCATTCCGGTCTATCTCAGTACAGTTTATCTCACTCTGGTCTAACTCACTCCGGTCAATCTATCTCACTCCAGTCTATCTCACTCCAGTCTATCTCACTCCAGTCTATCTCACTCCAGTCTATCTCACTCCAGTCTATCTCACTCCAGTCTATCTCACACTTGTCTAGCTCACTCCAGTCTATCTCACTCCGGTCTATCTACCTCCGGTCTATCTCACTCCGGTCTATCTCACTCCGGTCTAACTCACTCCAGTCTATCTCACTCCGGTCTATCTCACTCCGGTCTAACTCACTCCGGTCTATCTCACTCCAGTCTATCTCACACCGGTCTATCTCACTCCGGTCTATCTCACTCTGGTCTATCTCGGTCCACTCTATCTCAGTCCGGTCTAAATCAGTCCGGTCTATCTCACTCCAATCTATTTCACTCCGGTCGATCTCACTCAGGTCTATCTCACTCCGGTCTATCTCACTCCGGTCTAACTCACTCCGGTCGATCTCAGTCCAGTCTAACTCACTCTGGTCTATCTCGGTCCGGTCTATCTCAGTCCGGTCTAACTCACTCCGGTCTATCTCAGTCCAGTCTAACTCATTCTGGTCTATCTCAGTCCAGTCTAACTCACTCCAGTCTATCTCAGTCTGGTCGAACTCACTCCGATCTATCTCACTCCGGTCTATCTCAGTCCAGTCTAACTCACTCCGATCTATCTCACTCCGGTCTATGTCACTGCGGTCTATCTCAGTGCAGTCTACCTCACTCTGGTCTATCTCGGTCCGGTCTATCTCAGTCCAGTCTATCTCAGTCCAGTCTATCTCAGTCCAGTCTAACTCACTCCGGTCTATCTCAGTCTGGTCTAACTCACTCCGGTCTATCTTGGTCTGGTCGAACTCACTCCGGTCTATCTCAGTCCAGTCTAAGTCACTTCGGTCTATCTCAGTCCGGTCTATCTCACTCCGGTCTATCTCACTCTGGTCTATCTCGGTCCACTCTATCTCAATCCGGTCTATCTCACTCTGGTCTATCTCGGTCCACTCTATCTCAGTCCCGTCTAACTCGGTCCACTCTATCTCAGTCTGGTCTAACTCACTCCAGTCTCTCTCACTCCAATCTATCTCACTCCGGTCTATCTCACTCCGGTCTATCTTACTCCGGTCTATCTCACTCCGGTCTATCTCACTCCGGTCTATCTCACTCCGGTCTAACTCACTCTGGTCTATCTCAGTCCGGTCTAACTCACTCCGGTCCATGTCAGTCTGGTCTAACTCACTCCAGTCTATCTCAATCCAGTCTAACTCACTCTGGTCTATCTCAGTCCAGTTTATCTCAGTCTTGTCTAACTCACTCCGGTCTGTCTCACTCCAGTCTATCTCACTCCGGTCTATCTCACTCTGGTCTATCTCAGTACAGTTTATCTCAGTCTTTTCTAATTCACTCCGGTCAATCTATCTCACTCCAGTCTATTTCACTCCAGTCTATCTCACTCCAGTCTATCTCACTCCAGTCTATCTCACTCCGGTCTATCTCACTCCAGTCTATCTCACACTTGTCTAGCTCACTCCAGTCTATCTCACTCCGGTCTATCTAACTCCGGTCTATCTCACTCCGGTCTATCTCACTCCGGTCTAACTCACTCCAGTCTATCTCACTCCGGTCTATCTCACTCCGGTCTAACTCACTCCGGTCTATCTCACTCCAGTCTATCTCACACCGGTCTATCTCACTCCGGTCTATCTCACTCTGGTCTATCTCGGTCCACTCTATCTCAGTCCGGTCTAAATCAGTCCGGTCTATCTCACTCCAATCTATCTCACTCCGGTCGATCTCACTCAGGTCTATCTCACTCCGGTCTATCTCACTCCGGTCTAACTCACTCCGGTCGATCTTAGTCCAGTCTAACTCACTCTGGTCTATCTCGGTCCGGTCTATCTCAGTCCGGTCTAACTCACTCCGGTCTATCTCAGTCCAGTCTAACTCATTCTGGTCTATCTCAGTCCAGTCTAACTCACTCCAGTCTATCTCAGTCTGGTCGAACTCACTCCGATCTATCTCACTCCGGTCTATCTCAGTCCAGTCTAAATCACTCCGGTCTATCTCACTCCGGTCTATGTCACTGCGGTCTATCTCAGTGCAGTCTACCTCACTCTGGTCTATCTCGGTCCGGTCTATCTCAGTCCAGTCTATCTCAGTCCAGTCTATCTCAGTCCAGTCTAACTCACTCCGGTCTATCTCAGTCTGGTCTAACTCACTCCGGTCTATTTCAGTCTGGTCTAACTCACTCCGGTCTATCTTGGTCCGGTCGAACTCACTCCGGTCTATCTCAGTCCACTCTAAGTCACTTCGGTCTATCTCAGTCCGGTCTATCTCACTCCGGTCTATCTCACTCTGGTCTATCTCACTCCGGTCTATCTCACTCCGGTCTATCTCACTCTGGTCTATCTCGGTCCACTCTATCTCAGTCCCGTCTAACTCGGTCCAATCTATCTCAGTCTGGTCTAACTCACTCCAGTCTCTCTCACTCCAATCTATCTCACTCCGGTCTATCTCACTCCGGTCTATCTTACTCCGGTCTATCTCACTCCGGTCTATCTCACTCCGGTCTATCTCACTCCGGTCTAACTCACTCTGGTCTATCTCAGTCCGGTCTAACTCACTCCGGTCCATCTCAGTCTGGTCTAACTCACTCCAGTCTATCTCAATCCAGTCTAACTCACTCTGGTCTTTCTCAGTCCAGTTTATCTCAGTCTGGTCTAACTCACTCCGGTCTGTCTCACTCCAGTCTATCTCACTCCGGTCTATCTCACTCTGGTCTATCTCACTCTGGTCTATCTCGGTCCACTCTATCTCAGTCCGGTGTATATCAGTCCGGTATATCTCACTCCAATCTATCTCACTCCGGTCTATCTCACTCCGGTCTAACTCACTCCAGTCTATCTCACTCCGGTCTATCTCACTCCGGTCTATCTCACTCCGATCTAACTCACTCTGGTCTATCTCAGTCCGGTCGAACTCAGTCCGGTCTATCTCACTCCAATTTATCTCAATCCAGTCTATCTCACTCCGGTCTATCTTGGTCCACTCTGTCTCAGTCCGGTGTATCTCACTCCGGTCTATCTCGGTCCGGTCTATCTCACTCCGGTCTATCTCGGTCCGGTCTATCTCACTCCGGTCTATCTCAGTCTGGTCTAACTCACTCCGGTCTATCTCAGTCTGGTCAAACTCACTCCGGTCTATCTCGGTCCGGTCTATCTCACTCCGATCTATCTCGGTCCGGTCTATCTCACTCTGGTCTATCTCAGTCCAGTCGAACTCACTCCGGTCCATCTCAGTCCAGTCTAACTCACTCCGGTCTATCTCAGTCTGGTCTAACTCACTCTGGTCTATCTCAGTCCAGTCTAACTCATTCTGGTCTATCTCGGTCCAGTCTAACTCATTCAGGTCTATCTCAGTCTGGTCGAACTCCCTCCGAACTATCTCACTCCGGCCTATCTCAGTCCAGTCTAACTCACTCAGGTCTATCTCAGTCCAGTCCAATTCACTCCGGTCTATTTCAGTCCAGTCCAACTCACTCTGGTCTATCTCGGTCCGGTCTATCTCAGTCTGGTCTATCTCAGTCCAGTTTATCTCACTCCGGTCTAACTCACTCCGGTCTATCTCAGTCCAGTCTAACTCACTCTGGTCTATCTCGGTCGGGTCGATCTCAGTCTGGTCCAACTCACTCCGATCTGTCTCATTCCGGTCTATCTCAGTCCAGTTTATCTCAGTCTGGTCTAACTCACTCCGGTCTATCTCACTCCAGTCTATCTCACTCCGGTCTTTCTCACTCCGGTCTATCTCACTCTGGTCTATCTCGGCCCACTCGATCTCAGTCCGGTCTAACTCAGTCCGGTCTATCTCACTGCAATCTATCTCACTCCGGTCTGTTTCACTCCGGTCTATCTAACTCCGGTCTATCTCACTCCGGTCTAACTCACTCCGGTCTAACTCACTCCAGACTATCTCACTCCGGTCTATCTCACTCCGATCTAACTCACTCCGGTCTATCTCACTCCAGTCTATCTCACTCCGGTCTATCTCACTCCAGTCTATCTCACTCTGCTCTATCTCAGTCAACTCTTTCTCAGTCCGGTCTAACTCACTCCGGTCTATCTCAGTCCAGTCTAACTCATTCTAGTCTATCTCGGTCCAGTCTAACTCACTCCGGTCTATCTCAGTCTGGTCGAACTCACTCCGATCTATCTCACTCCGGTCTTTCTCAGTCCAGTTTAACTCACTCCGGTCTATCTCACTCCGGTCTAACTCACTCCGGTCTATCTCAGTCCAGTCTACCTCACTCCGGTCTATCTCAGTCCAGTCTAACTCACTCCGGTCTATCTCAGTCTGGTCTAACTCACTCCGGTCTATCTCAGTCTGGTCTAACTCACTCCGGTCTATCTCAGTCTGGTCTAACTCACTCCGGTCTATTTCAGTCTGGTCTAACTCACTCCGGTCTATCTCAGTCCAATCTATCTCACTCCGGTCCATCTCGGTCCTTTCTATCTCACTCCGGTCTATCTCAGTCTGTTCTAACTCACTCCGGTCCATCTCAGTCTGGTCTAACTCACTCCGGTCTATCTTGGTCCGGTCGAACTCACTCCGGTCTATCTCAGTCCAGTCTAAGTCACTCCGGTCTATCTCAGTCTGGTCTAACTCACTCTGGTCGATCTCAGTCCAGTCGAACTCATTCTGGTCTATCTCGGTCCAGTCTAACTCACTCAGGTCTATCTCAGTCTGGTCGAACTCACTTCGATCTATCTCACTCCGGTCTATCTCAGTCCAGTCTAACTCACTCCGGTCTATCTCAGTCCAGTCCAACTCACTCCGGTCTATCTCAATCCAGTCTAAATCACTCTGGTCTATCTCAGTCCGGTCTAACTCACTCCGGTCCATGTCAGTCTGGTCTAACTCACTCCAGTCTATCTCAATCCAGTCTAACTCACTCTGGTCTATCTCAGTCCAGTTTATCTCAGTCTTGTCTAACTCACTCCGGTCTGTCTCACTCCAGTCTATCTCACTCCGGTCTATCTCACTCTGGTCTATCTCAGTACAGTTTATCTCAGTCTTTTCTAATTCACTCCGGTCAATCTATCTCACTCCAGTCTATTTCACTCCAGTCTATCTCACTCCAGTCTATCTCACTCCAGTCTATCTCACTCCGGTCTATCTCACTCCAGTCTATCTCACACTTGTCTAGCTCACTCCAGTCTATCTCACTCCGGTCTATCTAACTCCGGTCTATCTCACTCCGGTCTATCTCACTCCGGTCTAACTCACTCCAGTCTATCTCACTCCGGTCTATCTCACTCCGGTCTAACTCACTCCGGTCTATCTCACTCCAGTCTATCTCACACCGGTCTATCTCACTCCGGTCTATCTCACTCTGGTCTATCTCGGTCCACTCTATCTCAGTCCGGTCTAAATCAGTCCGGTCTATCTCACTCCAATCTATCTCACTCCGGTCGATCTCACTCAGGTCTATCTCACTCCGGTCTATCTCACTCCGGTCTAACTCACTCCGGTCGATCTTAGTCCAGTCTAACTCACTCTGGTCTATCTCGGTCCGGTCTATCTCAGTCCGGTCTAACTCACTCCGGTCTATCTCAGTCCAGTCTAACTCATTCTGGTCTATCTCAGTCCAGTCTAACTCACTCCAGTCTATCTCAGTCTGGTCGAACTCACTCCGATCTATCTCACTCCGGTCTATCTCAGTCCAGTCTAAATCACTCCGGTCTATCTCACTCCGGTCTATGTCACTGCGGTCTATCTCAGTGCAGTCTACCTCACTCTGGTCTATCTCGGTCCGGTCTATCTCAGTCCAGTCTATCTCAGTCCAGTCTATCTCAGTCCAGTCTAACTCACTCCGGTCTATCTCAGTCTGGTCTAACTCACTCCGGTCTATTTCAGTCTGGTCTAACTCACTCCGGTCTATCTTGGTCCGGTCGAACTCACTCCGGTCTATCTCAGTCCACTCTAAGTCACTTCGGTCTATCTCAGTCCGGTCTATCTCACTCCGGTCTATCTCACTCTGGTCTATCTCACTCCGGTCTATCTCACTCCGGTCTATCTCACTCTGGTCTATCTCGGTCCACTCTATCTCAGTCCCGTCTAACTCGGTCCAATCTATCTCAGTCTGGTCTAACTCACTCCAGTCTCTCTCACTCCAATCTATCTCACTCCGGTCTATCTCACTCCGGTCTATCTTACTCCGGTCTATCTCACTCCGGTCTATCTCACTCCGGTCTATCTCACTCCGGTCTAACTCACTCTGGTCTATCTCAGTCCGGTCTAACTCACTCCGGTCCATCTCAGTCTGGTCTAACTCACTCCAGTCTATCTCAATCCAGTCTAACTCACTCTGGTCTTTCTCAGTCCAGTTTATCTCAGTCTGGTCTAACTCACTCCGGTCTGTCTCACTCCAGTCTATCTCACTCCGGTCTATCTCACTCTGGTCTATCTCACTCTGGTCTATCTCGGTCCACTCTATCTCAGTCCGGTGTATATCAGTCCGGTATATCTCACTCCAATCTATCTCACTCCGGTCTATCTCACTCCGGTCTAACTCACTCCAGTCTATCTCACTCCGGTCTATCTCACTCCGGTCTATCTCACTCCGATCTAACTCACTCTGGTCTATCTCAGTCCGGTCGAACTCAGTCCGGTCTATCTCACTCCAATTTATCTCAATCCAGTCTATCTCACTCCGGTCTATCTTGGTCCACTCTGTCTCAGTCCGGTGTATCTCACTCCGGTCTATCTCGGTCCGGTCTATCTCACTCCGGTCTATCTCGGTCCGGTCTATCTCACTCCGGTCTATCTCAGTCTGGTCTAACTCACTCCGGTCTATCTCAGTCTGGTCAAACTCACTCCGGTCTATCTCGGTCCGGTCTATCTCACTCCGATCTATCTCGGTCCGGTCTATCTCACTCTGGTCTATCTCAGTCCAGTCGAACTCACTCCGGTCCATCTCAGTCCAGTCTAACTCACTCCGGTCTATCTCAGTCTGGTCTAACTCACTCTGGTCTATCTCAGTCCAGTCTAACTCATTCTGGTCTATCTCGGTCCAGTCTAACTCATTCAGGTCTATCTCAGTCTGGTCGAACTCCCTCCGAACTATCTCACTCCGGCCTATCTCAGTCCAGTCTAACTCACTCAGGTCTATCTCAGTCCAGTCCAATTCACTCCGGTCTATTTCAGTCCAGTCCAACTCACTCTGGTCTATCTCGGTCCGGTCTATCTCAGTCTGGTCTATCTCAGTCCAGTTTATCTCACTCCGGTCTAACTCACTCCGGTCTATCTCAGTCCAGTCTAACTCACTCTGGTCTATCTCGGTCGGGTCGATCTCAGTCTGGTCCAACTCACTCCGATCTGTCTCATTCCGGTCTATCTCAGTCCAGTTTATCTCAGTCTGGTCTAACTCACTCCGGTCTATCTCACTCCAGTCTATCTCACTCCGGTCTTTCTCACTCCGGTCTATCTCACTCTGGTCTATCTCGGCCCACTCGATCTCAGTCCGGTCTAACTCAGTCTGGTCTATCTCACTGCAATCTATCTCACTCCGGTCTGTTTCACTCCGGTCTATCTAACTCCGGTCTATCTCACTCCGGTCTAACTCACTCCGGTCTAACTCACTCCAGACTATCTCACTCCGGTCTATCTCACTCCGATCTAACTCACTCCGGTCTATCTCACTCCAGTCTATCTCACTCCGGTCTATCTCACTCCAGTCTATCTCACTCTGCTCTATCTCAGTCAACTCTTTCTCAGTCCGGTCTAACTCACTCCGGTCTATCTCAGTCCAGTCTAACTCATTCTAGTCTATCTCGGTCCAGTCTAACTCACTCCGGTCTATCTCAGTCTGGTCGAACTCACTCCGATCTATCTCACTCCGGTCTTTCTCAGTCCAGTTTAACTCACTCCGGTCTATCTCACTCCGGTCTAACTCACTCCGGTCTATCTCAGTCCAGTCTACCTCACTCCGGTCTATCTCAGTCCAGTCTAACTCACTCCGGTCTATCTCAGTCTGGTCTAACTCACTCCGGTCTATCTCAGTCTGGTCTAACTCACTCCGGTCTATCTCAGTCTGGTCTAACTCACTCCGGTCTATTTCAGTCTGGTCTAACTCACTCCGGTCTATCTCAGTCCAATCTATCTCACTCCGGTCCATCTCGGTCCGTTCTATCTCACTCCGGTCTATCTCAGTCTGTTCTAACTCACTCCGGTCCATCTCAGTCTGGTCTAACTCACTCCGGTCTATCTTGGTCCGGTCGAACTCACTCCGGTCTATCTCAGTCCAGTCTAAGTCACTCCGGTCTATCTCAGTCTGGTCTAACTCACTCTGGTCGATCTCAGTCCAGTCGAACTCATTCTGGTCTATCTCGGTCCAGTCTAACTCACTCAGGTCTATCTCAGTCTGGTCGAACTCACTTCGATCTATCTCACTCCGGTCTATCTCAGTCCAGTCTAACTCACTCCGGTCTATCTCAGTCCAGTCCAACTCACTCCGGTCTATCTCAATCCAGTCTAACTCACTCTGGTCTATCTCGGTCCGGTCTATCTCAGTCTGGTCTAACTCACTCCGATCTATCTCACTCCGGTCTATCTCAGTCCAGTCTACCGCACTCCGGTCTATCTCAGTCCAGTCTAACTCACTCCGGTCTATCTCAGTCTGGTCTAACTCACTCCGGTCTATCTCAGTCTGGTCTAACTCACTCCGGTCTATCTCAGTCTGGTCTAACTCACTCCGGTCTATTTCAGTCTGGTCTAACTCACCCCGGTCTATCTCAGTCCAATCTATCTCACTCCGGTCCATCTCGGTCCGTTCTATCTCACTCCGGTCTATCTCAGTCTGGTATAACTCACTCTGGTCCATCTCAGTCTGGTCTAACTCACTCCGGTCTATCTTGGTCCGGTCGAACTCACTCCGGTCTATCTCAGTCCAGTCTAAGTCACTCCGGTCTATCTCAGTCTGGACTAACTCACTCTGGTCGATCTCAGTCCAGTCGAACTCATTCTGGTCTAACTCGGTCCAGTCTAACTCACTCAGGTCTATCTCAGTCTGGTCGAACTCACTCCGATCTATCTCACTCCGGTCTATCTCAGTCCAGTCTAACTCACTCCGGTCTATCTCAGTCCAGTCCAACTCACTCCGGTCTATCTCAATCCAGTCTAACTCACTCTGGTCTATCTCGGTCCGGTCTATCTCAGTCTGGTCTAACTCACTCCGATCTATCTCACTCCGGTCTATCTCAGTCCAGTTTATCTCACTCTGGTCTAAATCACTCCGGTCTATCTCAGTCCAGTCTAACTCACTCTGGTCGATCTCGGTCCGGTCTATCTCAGTCTGGTCTAACTCACTCCGATCTATCTCATTCCGGTCTATCTCAGTCCAGTTTATCTCAGTCTGGTCTAACTCACTCCGGTCTATCTCAGTCTGGTCTATCTCACTCCGGTCTATCTCACTCCGGTGTATCGCACTCTGGTCTATCTCGGTCCACTCTATCTCAGTCCGGTGTATTTCAGTCCGGTCTATCTCACTCCAATCTATCTCACTCCGGTCTATCTCACTCCGGTCTAACTCACTCCAGTCTATCTCACTCCGGTCTATCTCACTCCGGTCTATCTCACTCCGGTCTAACTCACTCTGGTCTATCTCAGTCCGGTCGAACTCAGTCCAGTCTATCTCACTCCAATCTATCTCACTGCAGTCTATCTCACTCCGGTCTATCTCGGTCCACTCTGTCTCAGTCCGGTGTATCGCACTCTGGTCTATCTAGGTCCGGTCTATCTCACTCCGGTCTATCTCGGTCCGGTCTATCTCGGTCCGGTCTATCCCACTCCGGTCTATCTCAGTCCAATCTATCTTACTCCGGTCTATCTCGGTCCGGTCTATCTTACTCCGATCTATCTCGGTCCGGTCTATCTCACTCCGGTCTATCTCAGTCCGGTCAAACTCACTCCGGTCCATCTCAGTCCAGTCTAACTCACTCCGCTCTATCTCAGGCTGGTCTAACTCACTCAGGTCGATCTTGGTCCAGTCTAACTCACTCAGGTCTATCTCAGTCTGGTCGAACTCACTCCGATCTATCTCACTCCGGTCTATCTCAGTCCAGTCTAACTCACTCCGGTCTATCTCAGTCCAGTCCAACTCACTCCGGTCTATCTCAGTCCAATCTAACTCACTCTGGTCTATCTCGGTCCGGTCAATCTCAGTCTGGTCTAACTCACTCCGATCTATCTCACTCCGGTCTATCTCAGTCCAGTTTATCTCACTCTGGTCTAACTCAATCCGGTCTATCTCAGTCCAGTCTAACTCACTCTGGTCTATCTCGGTCGGGTCGATCTCAGTCTGGTCTAACTCACTCCGATCTATTTCATTCCGGTCTATCTCAGTCCAGTTTATCTCAGTCTGGTCTAACTCACTCCGGTCTATCTCACTCCAGTCTATCTCACTCTGGTCTATCTCACTCCGGTCTATCTCACTCTGGTCTATCTCGGCCCACTCTATCTCAGTCCGGTTTAATTCAGTCCGGTCTATCTCACTGCAATCTATCTCACTCCGGTCTATCTCACTCCGGTCTATCTCACTCCGGTCTAACTCACTCCGGTCTATCTCACTCCGGTCTATCTCACTCCGGTCTAACTCACTCCAGTCTATCTCATTCCAGTCTAACTCACTCTGGTCTATCTCGGTCCGGTCTATCTCAGTCTGGTCTAACTCACTCCGGTCTATCTCAGTCTGGTCTAACTTACTCTGGTCTATCTCAGTCCAGTCTAACTCATTCTAGTCTATCTCGGAACAGTCTAACTCATTCAGGTCTAACTCAGTCTGGTCGAACTCACTCCGAACTATCTCACTCCGGCCTATCTCAGTCCAGTCTAACTCACTCAGGTCTATCTCAGTCCAGTCCAATTCACTCCGGTCTATTTCAGTCCAGTCCAACTCACTCTGGTCTATCTCGATCCGGTCTATCTCAGTCTGGTCTATCTCAGTCCAGTTTATCTCACTCCGGTCTAACTCACTCCGGTCTATCTCAGTCCAGTCTAACTCACTCTGGTCTATCTCGGTCGGGTCGATCTCAGTCTGGTCCAGCTCACTCCGATCTGTCTCATTCCGGTCTATCTCAGTCCAGTTTATCTCAGTCTGGTCTAACTCACTCCGGTCCATCTCAGTCTGGTCTAACTCACTCCGGTCTATCTTGGTCCGGTCGAACTCACTCCGGTCTATCTCAGTCCAGTCTAAGTCACTCCGGTCTATCTCAGTCTGGTCTAACTCACTCTGGTCGATCTCAGTCCAGTCGAACTCATTCTGGTCTATCACGGTCCAGTCTAACTCACTCAGGTCTATCTCAGTCTGGTCGAACTCACTTCGATCTATCTCACTCCGGTCTATCTCAGTCCAGTCTAACTCACTCCGGTCTATCTCAGTCCAGTCCAACTCACTCCGGTCTATCTCAATCCAGTCTAACTCACTCTGGTCTATCTCGGTCCGGTCTATCTCAGTCTGGTCTAACTCACTCCGATCTATCTCACTCCGGTCTATCTCAGTCCAGTCTACCGCACTCCGGTCTATCTCAGTCCAGTCTAACTCACTCCGGTCTATCTCAGTCTGGTCTAACTCACTCCGGTCTATCTCAGTCTGGTCTAACTCACTCCGGTCTATCTCAGTCTGGTCTAACTCACTCCGGTCTATTTCAGTCTGGTCTAACTCACCCCGGTCTATCTCAGTCCAATCTATCTCACTCCGGTCCATCTCGGTCCGTTCTATCTCACTCCGGTCTATCTCAGTCTGGTATAACTCACTCTGGTCCATCTCAGTCTGGTCTAACTCACTCCGGTCTATCTTGGTCCGGTCGAACTCACTCCGGTCTATCTCAGTCCAGTCTAAGTCACTCCGGTCTATCTCAGTCTGGTCTAACTCACTCTGGTCGATCTCAGTCCAGTCGAACTCATTCTGGTCTATCTCGGTCCAGTCTAACTCACTCAGGTCTATCTCAGTCTGGTCGAACTCACTCCGATCTATCTCACTCCGGTCTATCTCAGTCCAGTCTAACTCACTCCGGTCTATCTCAGTCCAGTCCAACTCACTCCGGTCTATCTCAATCCAGTCTAACTCACTCTGGTCTATCTCGGTCCGGTCTATCTCAGTCTGGTCTAACTCACTCCGATCTATCTCACTCCGGTCTATCTCAGTCCAGTTTATCTCACTCTGGTCTAAATCACTCCGGTCTATCTCAGTCCAGTCTAACTCACTCTGGTCGATCTCGGTCCGGTCTATCTCAGTCTGGTCTAACTCACTCCGATCTATCTCATTCCGGTCTATCTCAGTCCAGTTTATCTCAGTCTGGTCTAACTCACTCCGGTCTATCTCAGTCTGGTCTATCTCACTCCGGTCTATCTCACTCCGGTGTATCGCACTCTGGTCTATCTCGGTCCACTCTATCTCAGTCCGGTGTATTTCAGTCCGGTCTATCTCACTCCAATCTATCTCACTCCGGTCTATCTCACTCCGGTCTAACTCACTCCAGTCTATCTCACTCCGGTCTATCTCACTCCGGTCTATCTCACTCCGGTCTAACTCACTCTGGTCTATCTCAGTCCGGTCGAACTCAGTCCAGTCTATCTCACTCCAATCTATCTCACTGCAGTCTATCTCACTCCGGTCTATCTCGGTCCACTCTGTCTCAGTCCGGTGTATCTCACTCTGGTCTATCTAGGTCCGGTCTATCTCACTCCGGTCTATCTCGGTCCGGTCTATCTCGGTCCGGTCTATCCCACTCCGGTCTATCTCAGTCCAATCTATCTTACTCCGGTCTATCTCGGTCCGGTCTATCTTACTCCGATCTATCTCGGTCCGGTCTATCTCACTCCGGTCTATCTCAGTCCGGTCGAACTCACTCCGGTCCATCTCAGTCCAGTCTAACTCACTCCGCTCTATCTCAGGCTGGTCTAACTCACTCAGGTCGATCTTGGTCCAGTCTAACTCACTCAGGTCTATCTCAGTCTGGTCGAACTCACTCCGATCCATCTCACTCCGGTCTATCTCAGTCCAGTCTAACTCACTCCGGTCTATCTCAATCCAGTCCAACTCACTCCGGTCTATCTCAGTCCAATCTAACTCACTCTGGTCTATCTCGGTCCGGTCAATCTCAGTCTGGTCTAACTCACTCCGATCTATCTCACTCCGGTCTATCTCAGTCCAGTTTATCTCACTCTGGTCTAACTCAATCCGGTCTATCTCAGTCCAGTCTAACTCACTCTGGTCTATCTCGGTCGGGTCGATCTCAGTCTGGTCTAACTCACTCCGATCTATCTCATTCCGGTCTATCTCAGTCCAGTTTATCTCAGTCTGGTCTAACTCACTCCGGTCTATCTCACTCCAGTCTATCTCACTCTGGTCTATCTCACTCCGGTCTATCTCACTCTGGTCTATCTCGGCCCACTCTATCTCAGTCCGGTTTAATTCAGTCCGGTCTATCTCACTGCAATCTATCTCACTCCGGTCTACCTCACTCCGGTCTATCTCACTCCGGTCTAACTCACTCCGGTCTATCTCACTCCGGTCTATCTCACTCCGGTCTAACTCACTCCAGTCTATCTCATTCCAGTCTAACTCACTCTGGTCTATCTCGGTCCGGTCTATCTCAGTCTGGTCTAACTCACTCCGGTCTATCTCAGTCTGGTCTAACTTACTCTGGTCTATCTCAGTCCAGTCTAACTCATTCTAGTCTATCTCGGAACAGTCTAACTCATTCAGGTCTAACTCAGTCTGGTCGAACTCACTCCGAACTATCTCACTCCGGCCTATCTCAGTCCAGTCTAACTCACTCAGGTCTATCTCAGTCCAGTCCAATTCACTCCGGTCTATTTCAGTCCAGTCCAACTCACTCTGGTCTATCTCGATCCGGTCTATCTCAGTCTGGTCTATCTCAGTCCAGTTTATCTCACTCCGGTCTAACTCACTCCGGTCTATCTCAGTCCAGTCTAACTCACTCTGGTCTATCTCGGTCGGGTCGATCTCAGTCTGGTCCAGCTCACTCCGATCTGTCTCATTCCGGTCTATCTCAGTCCAGTTTATCTCAGTCTGGTCTAACTCACTCCGGTCTATCTCACTCCAGTCTATCTCATTCCGGTCTTTCTCACTCCGGTCTATCTCACTCTGGTCTATCTCGGCCCACTCGATCTCAGTCCGGTCTAACTCAGTCCGGTCTATCTCACTGCAATCTATCTCACTCCGGTCTGTCTCACTCCGGTCTATCTCACTCCGGTCTATCTCACTCCGGTCTAACTCACTCCGGTCTAACTCACTCCAGTCTATCTCACTCCGGTCTATCTCACTCCGGTCTAACTCACTCCGGTCTATCTCACTCCAGTCTATCTCACTCCGGTCTATCTCACTCCGGTCTATCTCACTCTGCTCTATCTCGGTCCACTCTTTCTCAGTCCGGTCTAACTCACTCCGGTCTATCTCAGTCCAGTCTAACTCATTCTAGTCTATCTCGGTCCAGTCTAACTCACTCCGGTCTATCTCAGTCTGGTCGAACTCACTCCGATCTATCTCACTCCGGTCTTTCTCAGTCCAGTCTAACTCACTCCGGTCTATCTCACTCCGGTCCATCTCGGTCCGTTCTATCTCACTCCGGCCTATCTCAGTCTGGTCTAACTCACTCCGGTCTATCTTGGTCCGGTCGAACTCACTCCGGTCTATCTCAGTCCAGTCTAAGTCACTCCGGTCTATCTCAGTCTGGTCTAACTCACTCTGGTCGATCTCAGTCCAGTCGAACACATTCTGGTCTATCTCGGTCCAGTCTAACTCACTCAGGTCTATCTCAGTCTGGTCGAACTCACTCCGATCTATCTCACTCCGGTCTATCTCAGTCCAGTCTAACTCACTCCGGTCTATCTCAGTCCAGTCCAACTCACTCCGGTCTATCTCAATCCAGTCTAACTCACTCTGGTCTATCTCGGTCCGGTCTATCTCAGTCTGGTCTAACTCACTCCGATCTATCTCACTCCAGTCTATCTCAGTCCAGCTTATCTCACTCTGGTCTAAATCACTCCGGTCTATCTCAGTCCAGTCTAACTCACTCTGGTCGATCTCGGTCCGGTCTATCTCAGTCTGGTCTAACTCACTCCGATCTATCTCATTCCTGTCTATCTCAGTCCAGTTTATCTCAGTCTGGTCTAACTCACTCCGGTCTGTCTCACTCCAGTCTATCTCACTCCGGTCTATCTCACTCCGGTCTATCTCACTCTGGTCTATCTCGGTCCACTTTATCTCAGTCCGGTGTATTTCAGTCCGGTCTATCTCACTCCAATCTATCTCACTCCGGTCTATCTCACTCCGGTCTAACTCACTCCAGTCTATCTCACTCCGGTCTATCTCACTCCGGTCTATCTCACTCCGGTCTAACTCACTCTGGTCTATCTCAGTCCGGTCGAACTCAGTCCAGTCTATCTCACTCCAATCTATCTCACTCCAGTCTATCTCACTCCGGTCTATCTCGGTCCACTCTGTCTCAGTCCGGTGTATCTCACTCTGGTCTATCTAGGTCCGGTCTATCTCACTCCGGTCTATCTCGGTCCGGTCTATCTCGGTCCGGTCTATCTCACTCCGGTCTATCTCAGTCCAATCTATCTTACTCCGGTCTATCTCGGTCCGGTCTATCTTACTCCGATCTATCTCGGTCCGGTCTACCTCACTCCGGTCTATCTCAGTCCGGTCGAACTCACTCCGGTCCATCTCAGTCCAGTCTAACTCACTCCGCTCTATCTCAGGCTGGTCTAACTCACTCTGGTCGATCTCGGTCCAGTCTAACTCACTCAGGTCTATCTCAGTCTGGTCGAACTCACTCCGATCTATCTCACTCTGGTCTATCTCAGTTCAATCTAACTCACTCCGGTCTATCTTTTTAAAAAAGGAGGGAGAGAGAAAACAGGGAATTATAGACCGGTCAGCCTGACATCGGTAGTGGGTAAAATGATGGAATCAATTATTAAGGATGTCATAGCAGTGCATATGGAAAGAGGTGACATGATAGGTCCAAGTCAGCATGGATTTGTGAAAGGGAAATCATGCTTGACAAATCTTCTGGAATTTTTTGAGGATGTTTCCAGTAGAGTGGACAAGGGAGAACCAGTTGATGTGGTATATTTGGACTTTCAGAAGGCGTTCGACAAGGTCCCACACAAGAGATTGATGTGCAAAGTTAGAGCACATGGGATTGGGGGTAGTGTACTGACATGGATTGAGAACTGGTTGTCAGACAGGAAGCAAAGAGTAGGAGTAAATGGGTACTTTTCAGAATGGCAGGCAGTGACTAGTGGGGTACCGCAAGGTTCTGTGCTGGGGCCCCAGCTGTTTACACTGTACATTAATGATTTAGATGAGGGGATTAAATGTAGTATCTCCAAATTTGCGGATGACACTAAGTTGGGTGGCAGTGTGAGCTGCGAGGAGGATGCTGTGAGGCTGCAGAGCGACTTGGATAGGTTAGGTGAGTGGGCAAATGCATGGCAGATGAAGTATAATGTGGATAAATGTGAGGTTATCCACTTTGGTGGTAAAAACAGAGAGACAGACTATTATCTGAATGGTGAAAGATTAGGAAAAGGGGAGGTGCAAAGAGACCTGGGTGTCATGGTACATCAGTCATTGAAGGTTGGCATGCAGGTGCAGCAGGCGGTTAAGAAAGCAAATGGCATGTTGGCCTTCATAGCAAGGGGATTTGAGTACAGGGGCAGGGAGGTGTTGCTACAGTTGTACAGGGCATTGGTGAGGCCACACCTGGAGTATTGTGTACAGTTTTGGTCTCCTAACCTGAGTAAGGACATTCTTGCTATTGAGGGAGTGCAGCGAAGGTTCACCAGACTGATTCCCGGGATGGCGGGACTGACCTATCAAGAAAGACTGGATCACCTGGGCTTGTATTCACTGGAGTTCAGAAGAATGAGAGGGGACCTCATAGAAACATATAAAATTCTGACGGGGTTAGACAGGTTAGATGCAGGAAGAATGTTCCCAATGTTGGGGAAGTCCAGAACCAGGGGTCACAGTCTAAGGATAAGGGGTAAGCCATTTAGGACCGAGATGCGGAGGAACTTCTTCACCCAGAGAGTGGTGAACCTGTGGAATTCTCTACCACAGAAAGTTGTTGAGGCCAATTCACTAAATATATTCAAAAAGGAGTTAGATGAGGTCCTTACTGCTAGGGGGATCAAGGGGTATGGCGAGAAAGCAGGAATGGGGTACTGAAGTTGAATGTTCAGCCATGAACTCATTGAATGGCGGTGCAGGCTAGAAGGGCCGAATGGCCTACTCCTGCACCAATTTTCTATGTTTCTATGTTTCTATGTTTCTATCTCAGTCCAGTCCAACTCACTCCGGTCTATCTCAGTCCAATCTAACTCACTCTGGTCTATCTCGGTCCGGTCAATCTCAGTCTGGTCTAACTCACTCCGATCTATCTCACTCCGGTCTATCTCAGTCCAGTTTATCTCACTCTGGTCTAACTCAATCCGGTCTATCTCAGTCCAGTCTAACTCACTCTGGTCTATCTCGGTCGGGTCGATCTCAGTCTGGTCTAACTCACTCCGATCTATCTCATTCCGGTCTATCTCAGTCCAGTTTATCTCAGTCTGGTGTAACTCACTCCGGTCTATCTCACTCCAGTCTATCTCACTCTGGTCTATCTCGGCCCACTCTATCTCAGTCCGGTTTAACTCAGTCCGGTCTATCTCACTGCAATTTATCTCACTCCGGCCTATCTCAGTCCAGTCTAACTCACTCAGGTCTATCTCAGTCCAGTCCAATTCACTCCGGTCTATTTCAGTCCAGTCCAACTCACTCTGGTCTATCTCGATCCGGTCTATCTCAGTCTGGTCTATCTCAGTCCAGTTTATCTCACTCCGGTCTAACTCACTCCGGTCTATCTCAGTCCAGTCTAACTCATTCTGGTCTATCTCGGTCGGGTCGATCTCAGTCTGGTCCAACTCACTCCGATCTGTCTCATTCCGGTCTATCTCAGTCCAGTTTATCTCAGTCTGGTCTAACTCACTCCGGTCTATCTCACTCCAGTCTATCTCATTCCGGTCTTTCTCACTCCGGTCTATCTCACTCTGGTCTATCTCGGCCCACTCGATCTCAGTCCGGTCTAACTCAGTCCGGTCTATCTCACTGCAATCTATCTCACTCCGGTCTGTCTCACTCCGGTCTATCTCACTCCGGTCTATCTCACTCCGGTCTAACTCACTCCGGTCTAACTCACTCCAGTCTATCTCACTCCGGTCTATCTCACTCCGGTCTAACTCACTCCGGTCTATCTCACTCCAGTCTATCTCACTCCGGTCTATCTCACTCCGGTCTATCTCACTCTGCTCTATCTCGGTCCACTCTTTCTCAGTCCGGTCTAACTCACTCCGGTCTATCTCAGTCCAGTCTAACTCATTCTAGTCTATCTCGGTCCAGTCTAACTCACTCCGGTCTATCTCAGTCTGGTCGAACTCATTCCGATCTATCTCACTCCGGTCTTTCTCAGTCCAGTCTAACTCACTCCGGTCTATCTCACTCCGGTCTAACTCACTCCGGTCTATCTCAGTCCAGTCTACCTCACTCCGGTCTATCTCAGTCCAGTCTAACTCACTCCGGTCTATCTCAGTCTGGTCTAACTCACTCCGGTCTATCTCAGTCTGGTCTAACTCACTCCGGTCTATCTCAGTCTGGTCTAACTCACTCCGGTCTATTTCAGTCTGGTCTAACTCACTCCGGTCTATCTCAGTCCAATCTATCTCACTCCGGTCCATCTCGGTCCGTTCTATCTCACTCCGGTCTATCTCAGTCTGGTCTAACTCACTCCGGTCCATCTCAGTCTGGTCTAACTCACTCCGGTCTATCTTGGTCCGGTCGAACTCACTCCGGTCTATCTCAGTCCAGTCTAAGTCACTCCGGTCTATCTCAGTCTGGTCTAACTCACTCTGGTCGATCTCAGTCCAGTCGAACTCATTCTGGTCTATCTCGGTCCAGTCTAACTCACTCAGGTCTATCTCAGTCTGGTCGAACTCACTCCGATCTATCTCACTCCGGTCTATCTCAGTCCAGTCTAACTCACTCTGGTCTATCTCAGTCCAGTCCAACTCACTCCGGTCTATCTCGGTCCGGTCTATCTCAGTCTGGTCTAACTCACTCCGATCTATCTCACTCCGGTCTATCTCAGTCCAGTTTATCTCACTCTGGTCTAAATCACTCCGGTCTATCTCAGTCCAGTCTAACTCACTCTGGTCGATCTCGGTCCGGTCTATCTCAGTCTGGTCTAACTCACTCCGATCTATCTCATTCCTGTCTATCTCAGTCCAGTTTATCTCAGTCTGGTCTAACTCACTCCGGTCTGTCTCACTCCAATCTATCTCACTCCGGTCTATCTCACTCCGGTCTATCTCACTCTGGTCTGTCTCGGTCCACTTTATCTCAGTCCGGTGTATTTCAGTCCGGTCTATCTCACTCCAATCTATCTCACTCCGGTCTATCTCACTCCGGTCTAACTTACTCCAGTCTATCTCAATCCGGTCTATCTCACTCCGGTCTATCTCACTCCGGTCTAACTCACTCTGGTCTATCTCAGTCCGGTCGAACTCAGTCCAGTCTATCTCACTCCAATCTATCTCACTCCAGTCTATCTCACTCCGGTCTATCTCGGTCCACTCTGTCTCAGTCCGGTGTATCTCACTCTGGTCTATCTAGGTCCGGTCTATCTCACTCCGGTCTATCTCGGTCCGGTCTATCTCGGTCCGGTCTATCTCACTCCGGTCTATCTCAGTCCAATCTATCTTACTCCGGTCTATCTCGGTCCGGTCTATCTTACTCCGATCTATCTCGGTCCGGTCTATCTCACTCCGGTCTATCTCAGTCCGGTCGAACTCACTCCGGTCCATCTCAGTCCAGTCTAACTCACTCCGCTCTATCTCAGGCTGGTCTAACTCACTCTGGTCGATCTCGGTCCAGTCTAACTCACTCAGGTCTATCTCAGTCTGGTCGAACTCACTCCGATCTATCTCACTCTGGTCTATCTCAGTCCAATCTAACTCACTCCGGTCTATCTTTTTAAAAAAGGAGGGAGAGAGAAAACAGGGAATTATAGACCGGTCAGCCTGACATCGGTAGTGGGTAAAATGATGGAATCAATTATTAAGGATGTCATAGCAGTGCATATGGAAAGAGGTGACATGATAGGTCCAAGTCAGCATGGATTTGTGAAAGGGAAATCATGCTTGACAAATCTTCTGGAATTTTTTGAGGATGTTTCCAGTAGAGTGGACAAGGGAGAACCAGTTGATGTGGTATATTTGGACTTTCAGAAGGCGTTCGACAAGGTCCCACACAAGAGATTGATGTGCAAAGTTAGAGCACATGGGATTGGGGGTAGTGTACTGACATGGATTGAGAACTGGTTGTCAGACAGGAAGCAAAGAGTAGGAGTAAATGGGTACTTTTCAGAATGGCAGGCAGTGACTAGTGGGGTACCGCAAGGTTCTGTGCTGGGGCCCCAGCTGTTTACACTGTACATAAATGATTTAGATGAGGGGATTAAATGTAGTATCTCCAAATTTGCGGATGACACTAAGTTGGGTGGCAGTGTGAGCTGCGAGGAGGATGCTGTGAGGCTGCAGAGCGACTTGGATAGGTTAGGTGAGTGGGCAAATGCATGGCAGATGAAGTATAATGTGGATAAATGTGAGGTTATCCACTTTGGTGGTAAAAACAGAGAGACAGACTATTATCTGAATGGTGACAGATTAGGAAAAGGGGAGGTGCAAAGAGACCTGGGTGTCATGGTACATCAGTCATTGAAGGTTGGCATGCAGGTGCAGCAGGCGGTTAAGAAAGCAAATGGCATGTTGGCCTTCATAGCAAGGGGATTTGAGTACAGGGGCAGGGAGGTGTTGCTACAGTTGTACAGGGCATTGGTGAGGCCACACCTGGAGTATTGTGTACAGTTTTGGTCTCCTAACCTGAGGAAGGACATTCTTGCTATTGAGGGAGTGCAGCGAAGGTTCACCAGACTGATTCCCGGGATGGCGGGACTGACCTATCAAGAAAGACTGGATCAACTGGGCTTGTATTCACTGGAGTTCAGAAGAATGAGAGGGGACCTCATAGAAACATATAAAATTCTGACGGGGTTAGACAGTTTAGATGCAGGAAGAATGTTCCCAATGTTGGGGAAGTCCAGAACCAGGGGTCACAGTCTAAGGATAAGGGGTAAGCCATTTAGGACCGAGATGCGGAGGAACTTCTTCACCCAGAGAGTGGTGAACCTGTGGAATTCTCTACCACAGAAAGTTGTTGAGGCCAATTCACTAAATATATTCAAAAAGGAGTTAGATGAGGTCCTTACTGCTAGGGGGATCAAGGGGTATGGCGAGAAAGAAGGAATGGGGTACTGAAGTTGAATGTTCAGCCATGAACTCATTGAATGGCGGTGCAGGCTAGAAGGGCCGAATGGCCTACTCCTGCACCTATTTTCTATGTTTCTATGTTTCTATGTTTCTATCTCAGTCCAGTCCAACTCACTCCGGTCTATCTCAGTCCAATCTAACTCACTCTGGTCTATCTCGGTCCGGTCAATCTCAGTCTGGTCTAACTCACTCCGATCTATCTCACTCCGGTCTATCTCAGTCCAGTTTATCTCACTCTGGTCTAACTCAATCCGGTCTATCTCAGTCCAGTCTAACTCACTCTGGTCTATCTCGGTCGGGTCGATCTCAGTCTGGTCTAACTCACTCCGATCTATCTCATTCCGGTCTATCTCAGTCCAGTTTATCTCAGTCTGGTCTAACTCACTCCGGTCTATCTCACTCCAGTCTATCTCACTCTGGTCTATCTCACTCCGGTCTATCTCACTCTGGTCTATCTCGGCCCACTCTATCTCAGTCCGGTTTAACTCAGTCCGGTCTATCTCACTGCAATCTATCTCACTCCGGTCTATCTCACTCCGGTCTATCTCACTCCGGTCTAACTCACTCCGGTCTATCTCACTCCGGTCTATCTCACTCCGGTCTAACTCACTCCGGTCTATCTCATTCCAGTCTAACTCACTCTGGTCTATCTCGGTCCGGTCTATCTCAGTCTGGTCTATCTCAGTCCAGTTTATCTCACTCTGGTCTAACTCACTCCGGTCTATCTCTGTCCAGTCTAACTCACTCTGGTCTATCTCGGTCGGGTCGATCTCAGTCTGGTCTAACTCACTCCGATCTATCTCATTCCGGTCTATCTCAGTACAGTTTATCTCAGTCTGGTCTAACTCACTCCGGTCAATCTATCTCACTCCAGTCTATCTCACTCCAGTCTATCTCACTCCAGTCTATCTCACTCCAGTCTATCTCACTCCGGTCTATCTCACTCCAGTCTATCTCACACTTGTCTAGCTCACTCCAGTCTATCTCACTCCGGTCTATCTAACTCCGGTCTATCTCACTCAGGTCTATCTCACTCCGGTCTATCTCACTCCGGTCTAACACACTCCGGTCGATCTCAGTCCAGTCTAACTCACTCTGGTCTATCTCGGTCCGGTCTATCTCAGTCCGGTCTAACTCACTCCGGTCTATCTCAGTCCAGTCTAACTCATTCTGGTCTATCTCAGTCCAGTCTAACTCACTCCAGTCTATCTCAGTCTGGTCGAACTCACTCCGATCTATCTCACTCCGGTCTATCTCAGTCCAGTCTAACTCACTCCGGTCTATCTCACTCCGGTCTATGTCACTGCGGTCTATCTCAGTGCAGTCTACCTCACTCTGGTCTATCTCGGTCCGGTCTATCTCAGTCCAGTCTATCTCTGTCCAGTCTATCTCTGTCCAGTCTAACTCACTCCGGTCTATCTCAGTCTGGTCTAACTCACTCCGGTCTATCTCAGTCTGGTCTAACTCACTCCGGTCTATCTTGGTCCGGTCGAACTCACTCCGGTCTATCTCAGTCCAGTCTAAGTCACTTCGGTCTATCTCAGTCCGGTCTATCTCACTCCGGTCTATCTCACTCTGGTCTATCTCACTCCGGTCTATCTCACTCCGGTCTATCTCACTCTGGTCTATCTCGGTCCACTCTATCTCAGTCCCGTCTAACTCGGTCCACTCTATCTCAGTCTGGTCTAACTCACTCCAGTTTCTCTCACTCCAATCTATCTCACTCCGGTCTATCTCACTCCGGTCTATCTTACTCCGGTCTATCTCACTCCGGTCTATCTCACTCCGGTCTATCTCACTCCGGTCTAACTCACTCTGGTCTATCTCAGTCCGGTCTAACTCACTCCGGTCCATGTCAGTCTGGTCTAACTCACTCCAGTCTATCTCAATCCAGTCTAACTCACTCTGGTCTATCTCAGTCCAGTTTATCTCAGTCTGGTCTAACTCACTCCGGTCTGTCTCACTCCAGTCTATCTCACTCCGGTCTATCTCACTCTGGTCTATCTCACTCTGGTCTATCTCGGTCCACTCTATCTCAGTCCGGTGTATATCAGTCCGGTATATCTCACTCCAATCTATCTCACTCCGGTCTATCTCACTCCGGTATAACTCACTCCAGTCTATCTCACTCCGGTCTATCTCACTCCGGTCTATCTCACTCCGGTCTAACTCACTCTGGTCTATCTCAGTCCGTTCGAACTCAGTCCGGTCTATCTCACTCCAATTTATCTCACTCCAGTCTATCTCACTCCGGTCTATCTCGGTCCACTCTGTCTCAGTCCGGTGTATCTCACTCCGGTCTATCTCGGTCCGGTCTATCTCACTCCGGTCTATCTCGGTCCGGTCTATCTCACTCCGGTCTATCTCAGTCTGGTCTAACTCACTCCGGTCTATCTCAGTCTGGTCAAACTCACTCCGGTCTATCTCGGTCCGGTCTATCTCACTCCGATCTATCTCGGTCCGGTCTATCTCACTCCGGTCTATCTCAGTCCAGTCGAACTCACTCCGGTCCATCTCAGTCCAGTCTAACTCACTCCGGTCTATCTCAGTCTGGTCTAACTCACTCTGGTGTATCTCAGTCCAGTCTAACTCATTCCGGTCTATCTCGGTCCAGTCTAACTCATTCAGGTCTATCTCAGTCTGGTCGAACTCACTCCGAACTATCTCACTCCGGCCTATCTCAGTCCAGTCTAACTCACTCAGGTCTATCTCAGTCCAGTCCAATTCACTCCGGTCTATTTCAGTCCAGTCCAACTCACTCTGGTCTATCTCGGTCCGGTCTATCTCAGTCTGGTCTATCTCAGTCCAGTTTATCTCACTCCGGTCTAACTCACTCCGGTTTATCTCAGTCCAGTCTAACTCACTCTGGTCTATCTCGGTCGGGTCGATCTCAGTCTGGTCCAACTCACTCCGATCTGTCTCATTCCGGTCTATCTCAGTCCAGTTTATCTCAGTCTGGTCTAACTCACTCCGGTCTATCTCACTCCAGTCTATCTCACTCCGGTCTTTCTCACTCCGGTCTATCTCACTCTGGTCTATCTCGGCCCACTCGATGTCAGTCCGGTCTAACTCAGTCCGGTCTATCTCACTGCAATCTATCTCACTCCGGTCTGTCTCACTCCGGTCTATCTCACTCCGGTCTATCTCACTCCGGTCTAACTCACTCCGGTCTAACTCACTCCAGTCTATCTCACTCCGGTCTATCTCACTCCGGTCTAACTCACTCCGGTCTATCTCACTCCAGTCTATCTCACTCCGGTCTATCTCACTGCAATCTATCTCACTCCGGTCTATCTCAGTCTGGTCTAACTCACTCCGATCTATCTCATTCCGGTCTATCTCAGTCCAGTTTATCTCAGTCTGGTCTAACTCACTCCGGTCTGTCTCACTCCAGTCTATCTCACTCCGGTCTATCTCACTCCGGTCTATCTCACTCTGGTCTATCTCGGTCCACTCTATCTCAGTCCGGTGTATTTCAGTCCGGTCTATCTCACTCCAATCTATCTCACTCCGGTCTATCTCACTCCGGTCTAACTCACTCCAGTCTATCTCACTCCGGTCTATCTCACTCCGGTCTATCTCACTCCGGTCTAACTCACTCTGGTCTATCTCAGTCCGGTCGAACTCAGTCCAGTCTATCTCACTCCAATCTATCTCACTCCAGTCTATCTCACTCCGTTCTATCTCGGTCCACTCTGTCTGAGTCCGGTGTATCTCACTCTGGTCTATCTAGGTCCGGTCTATCTCACTCCGGTCTATCTCGGTCCGGTCTATCTCGGTCCGGTCTATCTCACTCCGGTCTATCTCAGTCCAATCTATCTTACTCCGGTCTATCTCGGTCCGGTCTATCTTACTCCGATCTATCTCGGTCCGGTCTATCTCACTCCGGTCTATCTCAGTCCGGTCGAACTCACTCCGGTCCATCTCAGTCCAGTCTAACTCACTCCGCTCTATCTCAGGCTGGTCTAACACACTCTGGTCGATCTCGGTCCAGTCTAACTCACTCAGGTCTATCTCAGTCTGGTCGAACTCACTCCGATCTATCTCACTCCGGTCTATCTCAGTCCAGTCTAACTCACTCCGGTCTATCTCAGTCCAGTCCAACTCACTCCGGTCTATCTCAGTCCAATCTAACTCACTCTGGTCTATCTTGGTCCGGTCAATCTCAGTCTGGTCTAACTCACTCCGATCTATCTCACTCCGGTCTATCTCAGTCCAGTTTATCTCACTCTGGTCTAACTCAATCCGGTCTATCTCAGTCCAGTCTAACTCACTCTGGTCTATCTCGGTCGGGTCGATCTCAGTCTGGTCTAACTCACTCCGATCTATCTCATTCCGGTCTATCTCAGTCCAGTTTATCTCAGTCTGGTCTAACTCACTCCGGTCTATCTCACTCCAGTCTATCTCACTCTGGTCTATCTCACTCCGGTCTATCTCACTCTGGTCTATCTCGGCCCACTCTATCTCAGTCCGGTTTAACTCAGTCCGGTCTATCTCACTGCAATCTATCTCACTCCGGTCTATCTCACTCCGGTCTATCTCACTCCGGTCTAACTCACTCCGGTCTATCTCACTCCGGTCTATCTCACTCCGGTCTAACTCACTCCGGTCTATCTCATTCCAGTCTAACTCACTCTGGTCTATCTCGGTCCGGTCTATCTCAGTCTGGTCTAACTCACTCCGGTCTATCTCAGTCTGGTCTAACTCACTCTGGTCTATCTCAGTCCAGTCTAACTCAATTCGGTCTATCTCGGTCCAGTCTAACTCATTCAGGTCTATCTCAGTCTGGTCGAACTCACTCCGAACTATCTCACTCCGGCCTATCTCAGTCCAGTCTAACTCACTCAGGTCTATCTCAGTCCAGTCCAATTCACTCCGGTCTATTTCAGTCCAGTCCAACTCACTCTGGTCTATCTCGGTCCGGTCTATCTCAGTCTGGTCTATCTCAGTCCAGTTTATCTCACTCCGGTCTAACTCACTCCGGTCTATCTCAGTCCAGTCTAACTCACTCTGGTCTATCTCGGTCGGGTCGATCTCAGTCCGGTCCAACTCACTCCGATCTGTCTCATTCCGGTCTATCTCAGTCCAGTTTATCTCAGTCTGGCCTAACTCACTCCAGTCTATCTCACTCCAGTCTATCTCACTCCGGTCTTTCTCACTCCGGTCAATCTCACTCTGGTCTATCTCGGCCCACTCGATCTCAGTCCGGTCTAACTCAGTCCGGTCTATCTCACTGCAATCTATCTCACTCCGGTCTGTCTCACTCCGGTCTATCTCACTCCGGTCTATCTCACTCCGGTCTAACTCACTCCGGTCTAACTCACTCCAGTCTATCTCACTCCGGTCTATCTCACTCCGGTCTAACTCACTCCGGTCTATCTCACTCCAGTCTATCTCACTCCGGTCTATCTCACTCCGGTCTATCTCACTCTGCTCTATCTCGGTCCACTCTTTCTCAGTCCGGTCTAACTCACTCCGGTCTATCTCAGTCCAGTCTAACTCATTCTAGTCTATCTCGGTCCAGTCTAACTCACTCCGGTCTATCTCAGTCTGGTCGAACTCACTCCGATCTATCTCACTCCGGTCTTTCTCAGTCCAGTCTAACTCACTCCGGTCTATCTCACTCCGGTCTAACACACTCCGGTCTATCTCAGTCCAGTCTACCTCACTCCGGTCTATCTCAGTCCAGTCTAACTCACTCCGGTCTATCTCAGTCTGGTCTAACTCACTCCGGTCTATCTCAGTCTGGTCTAACTCACTCCGGTCTATCTCAGTCTGGTCTAACTCACTCCGGTCTATTTCAGTCTGGTCTAACTCACTCCGGTCTATCTCAGTCCAATCTATCTCACTCCGGTCCATCTCGGTCCGTTCTATCTCACTCCGGTCTATCTCAGTCTGGTCTAACTCACTCCGGTCCATCTCAGTCTGGTCTAACTCACTCCGGTCTATCTTGGTCCGGTCGAACTCACTCCGGTCTATCTCAGTCCAGTCTAAGTCACTCCGGTCTATCTCAGTCTGGTCTAACTCACTCTGGTCGATCTCAGTCCAGTCGAACTCATTCTGGTCTATCTCGGTCCAGTCTAACTCACTCAGGTCTATCTCAGTCTGGTCGAACTCACTCCGATCTATCTCACTCCGGTCTATCTCAGTCCAGTCTAACTCACTCCGGTCTATCTCAGTCCAGTCCAACTCACTCCGGTCTATCTCAATCCAGTCTAACTCACTCTGGTCTATCTCGGTCCGGTCTATCTCAGTCTGGTTTAACTCACTCCGATCTATCTCACTCCGGTCTATCTCAGTCCAGTTTATCTCACTCTGGTCTAAATCACTCCGGTCTATCTCAGTCCAGTCTAACTCACTCTGGTCGATCTCGGTCCGGTCTATCTCAGTCTGGTCTAAATCACTCCGATCTATCTCATTCCGGTCTATCTCAGTCCAGTTTATCTCAGTCTGGTCTAACTCACTCCGGTCTGTCTCACTCCAGTCTACCTCACTCCGGTCTATCTCACTCCGGTCTATCTCACTCTGATCTATCTCGGTCCACTCTATCTCAGTCCGGTGTATTTCAGTCCGGTCTATCTCACTCCAATCTATCTCACTCCGGTCAGTCTCACTCCGGTCTAACTCACTCCAGTCTATCTCACTCCGGTCTATCTCACTCCGGTCTATCTCACTCCGGTCTAACTCACTCTGGTCTATCTCAGTCCGGTCGAACTCAGTCCAGTCTATCTCACTCCAATCTATCTCACTCCAGTCTATCTCACTCCGGTCTATCTCGGTCCACTCTGTCTCAGTCCGGTGTATCTCACTCTGGTCTATCTAGATCCGGTCTATCTCACTCCGGTCTATCTCGGTCCGGTCTATCTCGGTCCGGTCTATCTCACTCCGGTCTATCTCAGTCCAATCTATCTTACTCCGGTCTATCTCGGTCCGGTCTATCTTACTCCGATCTATCTCGGTCCGGTCTATCTCACTCCGGTCTATCTCAGTCCGGTCGAACTCACTCCGGTTCATCTCAGTCCAGTCTAACTCACTCCGCTCTATCTCAGGCTGGTCTAACTCACTCTGGTCGATCTCGGTCCAGTCTAACTCACTCAGGTCTATCTCAGTCCAGTCTAACTCACTCCGATCTATCTCACTCCGGTCTATCTCAGTCCAGTCTAACTCACTCCGGTCTATCTCAGTCCAGTCCAACTCACTCCGGTCTATCTCAGTCCAATCTAACTCACTCTGGTCTATCTCGGTCCGGTCAATCTCAGTCTGGTCTAACTCACTCCGATCTATCTCACTCCGGTCTATCTCAGTCCAGTTTATCTCACTCTGGTCTAACTCAATCCGGTCTATCTCAGTCCAGTCTAACTCACTCTGGTCTATCTCGGTCGGGTCGATCTCAGTCTGGTCTAACTCACTCCGATCTATCTCATTCCGGTCTATCTCAGTCCAGTTTATCTCAGTCTGGTCTAACTCACTCCGGTCTATCTCACTCCAGTCTATCTCACTCTGGTCTATCGCACTCCGGTCTATCTCACTCTGGTCTATCTCGGCCCACTCTATCTCAGTCCGGTTTAACTCAGTCCGGTCTATCTCACTGCAATCTATCTCACTCCGGTCTATCTCACTCCGGTCTATCTCACTCCGGTCTATCTCACTCCGGTCTATCTCACTCCGGTCTATCTCACTCCGGTCTAACTCACTTCGGTCTATCTCATTCCAGTCTAACTCACTCTGGTCTATCTCGGTCCGGTCTATCTCAGTCTGGTCTAACTCACTCCGGTCTATCTCAGTCTGGTCTAACTCACTCCGGTCTATCTCAGTCCAGTCTAACTCATTCTGGTCTATCTCGGTGCAGTCTAAATCACTCCGTTCTATCTCAGTCTGGTCGAACTCACTCCGATCTATCTCACTCCTGTCTATCTCAGTCCAGTCTAACTCACTCCGGTCTATCTCGGTCCGGTCTATCTCGGTCCGGTCTATCACAGTCCAATCTATCTCAGTCCAGTCTATCTCAGTCCAGTCTTACTCACTCCGGTCTATCTCAGTCCAGTCTAACTCACTCCAGTCTATCTCAGTCTGGTCTACCTCACTCCGGTCTATCTCAGTCTGGTCTAACTCACTCCGGTCTATTTCAGTCTGGTCTAACTCACTCCGGTCTATCTCAGTCCAATCTATCTCACTCCGGTCTATCTCGGACCTGTCTATCTCACTCCGGTCTATCTCAGTCTGGTCTAACTCACTCCGGTCTGTCTCAGTCTGGTCTAACTCACTCCGGTCTATCTTGGTCTGGTCGAACTCACTCTGGTCTATCTCGGTCTGGTCTATCTCACTCCGATCTATCTCGGTCCGGTCTATCTCACTCCGGTCTATCTCAGTCCGGTCGAACTCACTCCGGTCCATCTCAGTCCAGTCTAACTCACTCCGGTCTATCTCAGTCTGTTCTAACTCACTCTGGTCGATCTCAGTCCAGTCGAACTCATTCTGGTCTATCTCGGTCCAGTCTAACTCACTCAGGTCTAACTCAGTCCGGTCTATCTCACTGCAATCTATCTCACTCCGGTCTATCTCACTCCGGTCTAACTCACTCCGGTCTATCTCACTCCGGTCTATCTCACTCCGGTCTAACTCACTCCGGTCTATCTCAGTCCAGTCTAACTCACTCTGGTCTATCTCGGTCCGGTCTATCTCAGTCTGGTCTAACTCACTCCGGTCTATCTCAGTCTGGTCTAACTCACTTCGATCTATCTCAGTCCAGTCTAACTCATTCTGGTCTATCTCGGTCCAGTCTAAATCATTCCGGTCTATCTCAGTCTGGTCGAACTCACTCCGATCTATCTCACTCCTGTCTATCTCAGTCCAGTCTAACTCACTCCGGTCTATCTCACTCCGGTCTAAATCACTCCGGTCTATCTCAGTCCAGTCTACCTCACTCTGGTCTATCTCGGTCCGGTCTATCTCAGTCCAATCTATCTCAGTCCAGTCTATCTCAGTCCAGTCTTACTCACTCCGGTCTATCTCAGTCTGGTCTAACTCACTCCGGTCTATCTCACTCCAGTCTAAATCACTCCGGTCTATTTCAGTCTGGTCAAACTCACTCCGGTCTATCTCAGTCCAATCTATCTCACTCCGGTCTATCTCGGACCGGTCTATCTCACTCCGGTCTATCTCAGTCTGGTCTAACTCACTCCGGTCTGTCTCAGTCTGGTCTAACTCACTCCGGTCTATCTTGGTCTGGTCGAACTCACTCTGGTCTATCTCAGTCCAGTCTAAGTCACTCCGGTCTATCTCAGTCTGGTCTATCTCACTCTGGTCTATCTCAGTCCAGTCTAACTCATTCTGGTCTATCTCGGTCCAATCTAACTCACTCAGGTCTATCTCAGTCTGGTCGAACTCACTCCGATCTATCTCCCTCCGGACTATCTCAGTCCAGTCTAACTCACTCCGGTCTATCTCAGTCCAGTCCAACTCACTCCGGTCTATCTCAGTCCAATCTAACTCACTCTGGTCTATCTCGGTCCGGTCAATCTCAGTCTGGTCTAACTCACTCCGATCTATCTCACTCCGGTCTATCTCAGTCCAGTTTATCTCACTCTGGTCTAACTCAATCCGGTCTATCTCAGTCCAGTCTAACTCACTCTGGTCTATCTCGGTCGGGTCGATCTCAGTCTGGTCTAACTCACTCCGATCTATCTCATTCCGGTCTATCTCAGTCCAGTTTATCTCAGTCTGGTCTAACTCACTCCGGTCTATCTCACTCCAGTCTATCTCACTCTGGTCTATCGCACTCCGGTCTATCTCACTCTGGTCTATCTCGGCCCACTCTATCTCAGTCCGGTTTAACTCAGTCCGGTCTATCTCACTGCAATCTATCTCACTCCGGTCTATCTCACTCCGGTCTATCTCACTCCGGTCTAACTCACTCCGGTCTATCACACTCCGGTCTATCTCACTCCGGTCTAACTCACTCCGGTCTATCTCATTCCAGTCTAACTCACTCTGGTCTATCTCGGTCCGGTCTATCTCAGTCTGGTCTAACTCACTCCGGTCTATCTCAGTCTGGTCTAACTCACTCCGGTCTATCTCAGTCCAGTCTAACTCATTCTGGTCTATCTCGGTGCAGTTTAAATCACTCCGTTCTATCTCAGTCTGGTCGAACTCACTCCGATCTATCTCACTCCTGTCTATCTCAGTCCAGTCTAACTCACTCCGGTCTATCTCGGTCCGGTCTATCTCGGTCCGGTCTATCACAGTCCAATCTATCTCAGTCCAGTCTATCTCAGTCCAGTCTTACTCACTCCGGTCTATCTCAGTCCAGTCTAACTCACTCCAGTCTATCTCAGTCTGGTCTACCTCACTCCGGTCTATCTCAGTCTGGTCTAACTCACTCCGGTCTATTTCAGTCTGGTCTAACTCACTCCGGTCTATCTCAGTCCAATCTATCTCACTCCGGTCTATCTCGGACCGGTCTATCTCACTCCGGTCTATCTCAGTCTGGTCTAACTCACTCCGGTCTGTCTCAGTCTGGTCTAACTCACTCCGGTCTATCTTGGTCTGGTCGAACTCACTCTGGTCTATCTCGGTCTGGTCTATCTCACTCCGATCTATCTCGGTCCGGTCTATCTCACTCCGGTCTATCTCAGTCCGGTCGAACTCACTCCGGTCCATCTCAGTCCAGTCTAACTCACTCCGGTCTATCTCAGTCTGTTCTAACTCACTCTGGTCGATCTCAGTCCAGTCGAACTCATTCTGGTCTATCTCGGTCCAGTCTAACTCACTCAGGTCTAACTCAGTCCGGTCTATCTCACTGCAATCTATCTCACTCCGGTCTATCTCACTCCGGTCTAACTCACTCCGGTCTATCTCACTCCGGTCTATCTCACTCCGGTCTAACTCACTCCGGTCTATCTCAGTCCAGTCTAACTCACTCTGGTCTATCTCGGTCCGGTCTATCTCAGTCTGGTCTAACTCACTCCGGTCTATCTCAGTCTGGTCTAACTCACTTCGATCTATCTCAGTCCAGTCTAACTCATTCTGGTCTATCTCGGTCCAGTCTAAATCATTCCGGTCTATCTCAGTCTGGTCGAACTCACTCCGATCTATCTCACTCCTGTCTATCTCAGTCCAGTCTAACTCACTCCGGTCTATCTCACTCCGGTCTAAATCACTCCGGTCTATCTCAGTCCAGTCTACCTCACTCTGGTCTATCTCGGTCCGGTCTATCTCAGTCCAATCTATCTCAATCCAGTCTATCTCAGTCCAGTCTTACACACTCCGGTCTATCTCAGTCTGGTCTAACTCACTCCGGTCTATCTCACTCCAGTCTAAATCACTCCGGTCTATTTCAGTCTGGTCAAACTCACTCCGGTCTATCTCAGTCCAATCTATCTCACTCCGGTCTATCTCGGACCGGTCTATCTCACTCCGGTCTATCTCAGTCTGGTCTAACTCACTCCGGTCTGTCTCAGTCTGGTCTAACTCACTCCGGTCTATCTTGGTCTGGTCGAACTCACTCTGGTCTATCTCAGTCCAGTCTAAGTCACTCCGGTCTATCTCAGTCTGGTCTATCTCACTCTGGTCTATCTCAGTCCAGTCTAACTCATTCTGGTCTATCTCGGTCCAATCTAACTCACTCAGGTCTATCTCAGTCTGGTCGAACTCACTCCGATCTATCTCCCTCCGGACTATCTCAGTCCAGTCTAACTCACTCCGGTCTATCTCAGTCCAGTCCAACTCACTCCGGTCTATCTCAGTCCAATCTAACTCACTCTGGTCTATCTCGGTCCGATCAATCTCAGTCTGGTCTAACTCACTCCGATCTATCTCACTCCGGTCTATCTCAGTCCAGTTTATCTCACTCTGGTCTAACTCAATCCGGTCTATCTCAGTCCAGTCTAACTCACTCTGGTCTATCTCGGTCGGGTCGATCTCAGTCTGGTCTAACTCACTCCGATCTATCTCATTCCGGTCTATCTCAGTCCAGTTTATCTCAGTCTGGTCTAACTCACTCCGGTCTATCTCACTCCAGTCTATCTCACTCTGGTCTATCGCACTCCGGTCTATCTCACTCTGGTCTATCTCGGCCCACTCTATCTCAGTCCGGTTTAACTCAGTCCGGTCTATCTCACTGCAATCTATCTCACTCCGGTCTATCTCACTCCGGTCTATCTCACTCCGGTCTAACTCACTCCGGTCTATCACACTCCGGTCTATCTCACTCCGGTCTAACTCACTCCGGTCTATCTCATTCCAGTCTAACTCACTCTGGTCTATCTCGGTCCGGTCTATCTCAGTCTGGTCTAACTCACTCCGGTCTATCTCAGTCTGGTCTAACTCACTCCGGTCTATCTCAGTCCAGTCTAACTCATTCTGGTCTATCTCGGTGCAGTTTAAATCACTCCGTTCTATCTCAGTCTGGTCAAACTCACTCCGATCTATCTCACTCCTGTCTATCTCAGTCCAGTCTAACTCACTCCGGTCTATCTCGGTCCGGTCTATCTCGGTCCGGTCTATCACAGTCCAATCTATCTCAGTCCAGTCTATCTCAGTCCAGTCTTACTCACTCCGGTCTATCTCAGTCCAGTCTAACTCACTCCAGTCTATCTCAGTCTGGTCTACCTCACTCCGGTCTATCTCAGTCTGGTCTAACTCACTCCGGTCTATTTCAGTCTGGTCTAACTCACTCCGGTCTATCTCAGTCCAATCTATCTCACTCCGGTCTATCTCGGACCGGTCTATCTCACTCCGGTCTATCTCAGTCTGGTCTAACTCACTCCGGTCTGTCTCAGTCTGGTCTAACTCACTCCGGTCTATCTTGGTCTGGTCGAACTCACTCTGGTCTATCTCGGTCTGGTCTATCTCACTCCGATCTATCTCGGTCCGGTCTATCTCACTCCGGTCTATCTCAGTCCGGTCGAACTCACTCCGGTCCATCTCAGTCCAGTCTAACTCACTCCGGTCTATCTCAGTCTGTTCTAACTCACTCTGGTCGATCTCAGTCCAGTCGAACTCATTCTGGTCTATCTCGGTCCAGTCTAACTCACTCAGGTCTAACTCAGTCCGGTCTATCTCACTGCAATCTATCTCACTCCGGTCTATCTCACTCCGGTCTAACTCACTCCGGTCTATCTCACTCCGGTCTATCTCACTCCGGTCTAACTCACTCCGGTCTATCTCAGTCCAGTCTAACTCACTCTGGTCTATCTCGGTCCGGTCTATCTCAGTCTGGTCTAACTCACTCCGGTCTATCTCAGTCTGGTCTAACTCACTTCGCTCTATCTCAGTCCAGTCTAACTCATTCTGGTCTATCTCGGTCCAGTCTAAATCATTCCGGTCTATCTCAGTCTGGTCGAACTCACTCCGATCTATCTCACTCCTGTCTATCTCAGTCCAGTCTAACTCACTCCGGTCTATCTCACTCCGGTCTAAATCACTCCGGTCTATCTCAGTCCAGTCTACCTCACTCTGGTCTATCTCGGTCCGGTCTATCTCAGTCCAATCTATCTCAGTCCAGTCTATCTCAGTCCAGTCTTACTCACTCCGGTCTATCTCAGTCTGGTCTAACTCACTCCGGTCTATCTCACTCCAGTCTAAATCACTCCGGTCTATTTCAGTCTGGTCAAACTCACTCCGGTCTATCTCAGTCCAATCTATCTCACTCCGGTCTATCTCGGACCGGTCTATCTCACTCCGGTCTATCTCAGTCTGGTCTAACTCACTCCGGTCTGTCTCAGTCTGGTCTAACTCACTCCGGTCTATCTTGGTCTGGTCGAACTCACTCTGGTCTATCTCAGTCCAGTCTAAGTCACTCCGGTCTATCTCAGTCTGGTCTATCTCACTCTGGTCTATCTCAGTCCAGTCTAACTCATTCTGGTCTATCTCGGTCCAATCTAACTCACTCAGGTCTATCTCAGTCTGGTCGAACTCACTCCGATCTATCTCCCTCCGGACTATCTCAGTCCAGTCTAACTCACTCTGGTCTATCTCGGTCCGGTCTATCTCAGTCTGCTCTAACTCACTACGGTCTATCTCAGTCTGGTCTAACTCACTCCGGTCTATCTCAGTCCAGTCTAACTCATTCTGGTCTATCTCGGTCCAGTCTAACTCACTCCGGTCTATCTCAGTCCAGTCTAACTCACTCCGGTCTATCTCACTCCGGTCTAACTCACTCCGGTCTATCTCAGTCCAGTCTACCTCACTCCGGTCTATCTCAGTCCAGTCTAACTCACTCCGGTCTATCTCAGTCTGATCTAACTCACTCCGGTCTATCTCAGTCTGGTCTAACTCACTCCGGTCTATCTCAGTCTGGTCTAACTCACTCCGGTCTATTTCAGTCTGGTCTAACTCACTCCGGTCTATCTCAGTCCAATCTATCTCACTCCGGTCCATCTCGGTCCGGTCTATCTCACTCCGGTCTATCTCATTCCAGTCTAAGTCACTCCGGTCTATCTCAGTCTGGTCTAACTCACTCTGGTCGATCTCAGTCCAGTCGAACTCATTCTGGTCTATCTCGGTCCAGTCTAACTCACTCAGGTCTATCTCAGTCCGGTCGAACTCACTCCGATCTATCTCACTCCGGTCTATCTCAGTCCAGTCTAACTCACTCCGGTCTATCTCAGTCCAGTCCAACTCACTCCGGTCTACCTCAATCCAGTCTAACTCACTCTGGTCTATCTCGGTCCGGTCTATCTCAGTCTGGTCTAACTCACTCCGATCTATCTCACTCCGGTCTATCTCAGTCCAGTTTATCTCACTCTGGTCTAAATCACTCCGGTCTATCTCAGTCCAGTCTAACTCACTCTGGTCGATCTCGGCCGGTCTATCTCAGTCTGGTCTACCTCACTCCGATCTATCTCATTCCGGTCTATCTCAGTCCAGTTTATCTCAGTCTGGTCTAACTCACTCCGGCCTGTCTCACTCCAGTCTATCTCACTCCGGTCTATCTCACTCCGGTCTATCTCACTCTGGTCTATCTCGGTCCACTCTATCTCAGTCCGGTGTATTTCAGTCCGGTCTATCTCACTCCAATCTATCTCACTCCGGTCTATCTCACTCCGGTCTAACTCACTCCAGTCTATCTCACTCCGGTCTATCTCACTCCGGTCTATCTCACTCCGGTCTAACTCACTCTGGTCTATCTCAGTCCGGTCGAACTCAGTCCAGTCTATCTCACTCCAATCTATCTCACTCCAGTCTATCTCACTCCGGTCTATCTCGGTCCACTCTGTCTCAGTCCGGTGTATCTCACTCTGGTCTATCTCGGTCCGGTCTATCTCACTCCGGTCTATCTCGGTCCGGTCTATCTCGGTCCGGTCTATCTCACTCCGGTCTATCTCAGTCCAATCTATCTTACTCCGGTCTATCTCGGTCCGGTCTATCTCACTCCGATCTATCTCGGTCCGGTCAATCTCACTCCGGTCTATCTCAGTCCGGTCGAACTCACTCCGGTCCATCTCAGTCCAGTCTAACTCACTCCGGTCTATCTCAGGCTGGCCTAACTCACTCTGGTCGATCTCGGTCCAGTCTAACTCACTCAGGTCTATTTCAGTCTTGTCGAACTCACTCCGATCTATCTCACTCCGGTCTATCTCAGTCCAGTCTAACTCACTCCGGTCTATCTCAGTCCAGTCCAACTCACTCCGGTCTATCTCAGTCCAATCTAACTCACTCTGGTCTATCTCGGTCCGGTCAATCTCAGTCTGGTCTAACTCACTCCGATCTATCTCACTCCGGTCTATCTCAGTCCAGTTTATCTCACTCTGGTCTAACTCAATCCGGTCTATCTCAGTCCAGTCTAACTCACTCTGGTCTATCTCGGTCGGGTCGATCTCAAGTCTGGTCTAACTCACTCCGATCTATCTCATTCCGGTCTATCTCAGTCCAGTTTATCTCAGTCTGGTCTAACTCACTCCGGTCTATCTCACTCCAGTCTATCTCACTCTGGTCTTTCTCACTCCGGTCTATCTCACTCTGGTCTATCTCGGCCCACTCTATCTCAGTCCGGTTTAACTCAGTCCGGTCTATCTCACTGCAATCTATCTCACTCCGGTCTATCTCACTCCGGTCTATCTCACTCCGGTCTAACTCACTCCGGTCTATCTCACTCCAGTCTATCTCACTCCGGTCTAACTCACTCCGGTCTATCTCATTCCAGTCTAACTCACTCTGGTCTATCTCGGTCCGGTCTATCTCAGTCTGGTCTAACTCACTCCGGTCTATCTCAGTCTGGTCTAACTCACTCCGGTCTATCTCAGTCCAGTCTAACTCATTCTGGTCTATCTCGGTCCAGTCTAAATCACTCCGTTCTATCTCAGTCTGGTCGAACTCACTCCGATCTATCTCACTCCTGTCTATCTCAGTCCAGTCTAACTCACTCCGGTCTATCTCGGTCCGGTCTATCACAGTCCAATCTATCTCAGTCCAGTCTATCTCAGTCCAGTCTTACTCACTCCGGTCTATCTCGGTCCAGTCTAACTCATTCCGGTCTATCTCATTCTGGTCTACCTCACTCCGGTCTATCTCAGTCTGGTCTAACTCACTCCGGTCTATTTCAGTCTGGTCTAACTCACTCCGGTCTATCTCAGTCCAATCTATCTCACTCCGGTCTATCTCGGACCGGTCTATCTCACTCCGGTCTATCTCAGTCTGGTCTAATTCACTCCGGTCTGTCTCAGTCCGGTCTAACTCACTCCGGTCTATCTTGGTCTGGTCGAACTCACTCTGGTCTATCTCGGTCCGGTCTATCTCACTCCGATCTATCTCGGTACGGTCTATCTCACTCCGGTCTATCTCAGTCCGGTCGAACTCACTCCGGTCCATCTCAGTCCAGTCTAACTCACTCCGGTCTATCTCAGTCTGTTCTAACTCACTCTGGTCGATCTCAGTCCAGTCGAACTCATTCTGGTCTATCTCGGTCCAGTCTAACTCACTCAGGTCTAACTCAGTCCGGTCTATCTCACTGCAATCTATCTCACTCCGGTCTATCTCACTCCGGTCTAACTCACTCCGGTCTATCTCACTCCGGTCTATCTCACTCCGGTCTAACTCACTCCGGTCTATCTCAGTCCAGTCTAACTCACTCTGGTCTATCTCGGTCCGGTCTATCTCAGTCTGGTCTAACTCACTCCGGTCTATCTCAGTCTGGTCTAACTCACTTTGATCTATCTCAGTCCAGTCTAACTCATTCTGGTCTATCTCGGTCCAGTCTAAATCATTCCGGTCTATCTCAGTCTGGTCGAACTCACTCCGATCTATCTAACTCCTGTCTATCTCAGTCCAGTCTAACTCACTCCGGTCTATCTCACTCCGGTCTAAATCACTCCGGTCTATCTCAGTCCAGTCTACCTCACTCTGGTCTATCTCGGTCCGGTCTATCTCAGTCCAATCTATCTCAGTCCAGTCTATCTCAGTCCAGTCTTACTCACTCCGGTCTATCTCAGTCTGGTCTAACTCACTCCGGTCTATCTCACTCCAGTCTAACTCACTCCGGTCTATTTCAGTCTGGTCTAACTCACTCCGGTCTATCTCAGTCCAATCTATCTCACTCCGGTCTATCTCGGACCGGTCTATCTCACTCCGGTCTATCTCAGTCTGGTCTAACTCACTCCGGTCTGTCTCAGTCTGGTCTAACTCACTCCGGTCTATCTTGGTCTGGTCGAACTCACTCTGGTCTATCTCAGTCCAGTCTAAGTCACTCCGGTCTATCTCAGTCTGGTCTATCTCACTCTGGTCTATCTCAGTCCAATCTAACTCATTCTGGTCTATCTCGGTCCAATCTAACTCACTCAGGTCTATCTCAGTCTGGTCGAACTCACTCCGATCTATCTCCCTCCGGACTATCTCAGTCCAGTCTAACTCACTCTGGTCTATCTCGGTCCGGTCTATCTCAGTCTGCTCTAACTCACTACGGTCTATCTCAGTCTGGTCTAACTCACTCCGGTCTATCTCAGTCCAGTCTAACTCATTCTGGTCTATCTCGGTCCAGTCTAACTCACTCCGGTCTATCTCAGTCCAGTCTAACTCACTCCGGTCTATCTCACTCCGGTCTAACTCACTCCGGTCTATCTCAGTCCAGTCTACCTCACTCCGGTCTATCTCAGTCCAGTCTAACTCACTCCGGTCTATCTCAGTCTGATCTAACTCACTCCGGTCTATATCAGTCTGGTCTAACTCACTCCGGTCTATCTCAGTCTGGTCTAACACATTCCGGTCTATTTCAGTCTGGTCTATCTCACTCCGGTCTATCTCAGTCCAATCTATCTCACTCCGGTCCATCTCGGTCCGGTCTATCTCACTCCGGTCTATCTCAGTCTGGTCTAACTCACTCCGGTCCATCTCAGTCTGGTCTAACTCACTCCGGTCTATCTTGGTCCGGTCGAACTCACTCCGGTCTATCTCATTCCAGTCTAAGTCACTCCGGTCTATCTCAGTCTAGTCTAACTCACTCTGGTCGATCTCAGTCCAGTCGAACTCATTCTGGTCTATCTCGGTCCAGTCTAACTCACTCAGGTCTATCTCAGTCTGGTCGAACTCACTCCGATCTATCTCACTCCGGTCTATCTCAGTCCAGTCTAACTCACTCCGGTCTATCTCAGTCCAGTCCAACTCACTCCGGTCTACCTCAATCCAGTCTAACTCACTCTGGTCTATCTCGGTCCGGTCTATCTCAGTCTGGTCTAACTTACTCCGATCTATCTCACTCCGGTCTATCTCAGTCCAGTTTATCTCACTCTGGTCTAAATCACTCCGGTCTATCTCAGTCCAGTCTGACTCACTCTGGTCGATCTCGGCCGGTCTATCTCAATCTGGTCTAACTCACTCCGATCTATCTCATTCCGGTCTATCTCAGTCGAGTTTATCTCAGTCTGGTCTAACTCACTCCGGCCTGTCTCACTCCAGTCTATCTCACTCCGGTCTATCTCACTCCGGTCTATCTCACTCTGGTCTATCTCGGTCCACTCTATCTCAGTCCGGTGTATTTCAGTCCGGTCTATCTCACTCCAATCTATCTCACTCCGGTCTATCTCAATCCGGTCTAACTCACTCCAGTCTATCTCACTCCGGTCTATCTCACTCCGGTCTATCTCACTCCGGTCTAACTCACTCTGGTCTATCTCAGTCCGGTCGAACTCAGTCCAGTCTATCTCACTCCAATCTATCTCACTCCAGTCTATCTCACTCCGGTCTATCTCGGTCCACTCTGTCTCAGTCCGGTGTATCTCACTCTGGTCTATCTCGGTCTGGTCTATCTCACTCCGGTCTATCTCGGTCCGGTCTATCTCGGTCCGGTCTATCTCACTCCGGTCTATCTCAGTCCAATCTATCTTACTCCGGTCTATCTCGGTCCGGTCTATCTTACTCCGATCTATCTCGGTCCGGTCTATCTCACTCCGGTCTATCTCAGTCCGGTCGAACTCACTCCGGTCCATCTCAGTCCAGTCTAACTCACTCCGGTCTATCTCAGGCTGGCCTAACTCACTCTGGTCGATCTCGGTCCAGTCTAACTCACTCAGGTCTATTTCAGTCTTGTCGAACTCACTCCGATCTATCTCACTCCGGTCTATCTCAGTCCAGTCTAACTCACTCCGGTCTATCTCAGTCCAGTCCAACTCACTCCGGTCTATCTCAGTCCAATCTAACTCACTCTGGTCTATCTCGGTCCGGTCAATCTCAGTCTGGTCTAACTCACTCCGATCTATCTCACTCCGGTCTATCTCAGTCCAGTTTATCTCACTCTGGTCTAACTCAATACGGTCTATCTCAGTCCAGTCTAACTCACTCTGGTCTATCTCGGTCGGGTCGATCTCAGTCTGGTCTAACTCACTCCGATCTATCTCATTCCGGTCTATCTCAGTCCAGTTTATCTCAGTCTGGTCTAACTCACTCCGGTCTATCTCACTCCAGTCTATCTCACTCTGCTCTATCTCACTCCGGTCTATCTCACTCTGGTCTATCTCGGCCCACTCTATCTCTGTCCGGTCTAACTCAGTCCGGTCTATCTCACTGCAATCTATCTCACTCCGGTCTATCTCACTCCGGTCTATCTCACTCCGGTCTATCTCACTCCGGTCTAACTCACTCCGGTCTATCTCACTCCGGTCTATCTCACTCCGGTCTAACTCACTCCGGTCTATCTCATTCCAGTCTAACTCACTCTGGTCTATCTCGGTCCGGTCTATCTCAGTCTGGTCTAACTCACTCCAGTCTATCTCAGTCTGGTCTAACTCACTCCGGTCTATCTCAGTCCAGTCTAACTCATTCTGGTCTATCTCGGTCCAGTCTAAATCACTCCGTTCTATCTCAGTCTGGTCGAACTCACTCCGATCTATCTCACTCCTGTCTATCTCAGTCCAGTCTAACTCACTCCGGTCTATCTCACTTCGGTCTAACTCACTCCGGTCTATCTCAGTCCAGTCTACATCACTCTGGTCTATCTCGGTCCGGTCTATCACAGTCCAATCTATCTCAGTCCAGTCTATCTCAGTCCAGTCTTACTCACTCCGGTCTATCTCAGTCCAGTCTAACTCACTCCGGTCTATCTCAGTCTGGTCTACCTCACTCCGGTCTATCTCAGTCTGGTCTAACTCACTCCGGTCTATTTCAGTCTGGTCTAACTCACTCCGGTCTATCTCAGTCCAATCTATCTCACTCCGGTCTATCTCGGACCGGTCTATCTCACTCCGCTCTATCTCAGTCTGGTCTAACTCACTCCGGTCTGTCTCAGTCTGGTCTAACTCACTCCGGTCTATCTTGATCTGGTCGAACTCACTCTGGTCTATCTCAGTCCAGTCTAAGTCACTCCGGTCTATCTCGGTCCGGTCTATCACACTCCGATCTATCTCGGTCCGGTCTATCTCACTCCGGTCTATCTCAGTCCGGTCGAACTCACTCCGGTCCATCTCAGTCCAGTCTAACTCACTCCGGTCTATCTCAGTCTGGTCTAACTCACTCTGGTCGATCTCAGTCCAGTCGAACTCATTCTGGTCTAACTCGGTCCAGTCTAACTCACTCAGGTCTATCTCAGTCTGGTCGAACTCACTCCGATCTATCTCACACCGGTCTATCTCAGTCCAGTCTAACTCACTCCGGTCTATCTCAGTCCAGTCCAAATCACTTCGGTCTATCTCAGCCCAATCTAACTCACTCTGGTCTATCTCGGTTCGGTCAATCTCAGTCTGGTCTAACTCACTCCGATCTATCTCACTCCGGTCTATCTCAGTCCAGTTCATCTCACTCTGGTCTAACTCAATCCGGTCTATCTAGGTCCAGACTAACTCATTCTGGTCTATCTCGGTCGGGTCGATCTCAGTCTGGTCTAACTCACTCCGATCTATCTTATTCCGGTCTATCTCAGTCCAGTTTATCTCAGTCCGGTCTAACTCAGTCCGGTCTATCTCACTGCAATCTATCTCACTCCGGCCTGTCTCACTCCAGTCTATCTCACTCCGGTCTATCTCACTCCGGTCTATCTCACTCTGGTCTATCTCGGTCCACTCTATCTCAGTCCGGTGTATTTCAGTCCGGTCTATCTCACTCCAATCTATCTCACTCCGGTCTATCTCAATCCGGTCTAACTCACTCCAGTCTATCTCACTCCGGTCTATCTCACTCCGGTCTATCTCACTCCGGTCTAACTCACTCTGGTCTATCTCAGTCCGGTCGAACTCAGTCCAGTCTATCTCACTCCAATCTATCTCACTCCAGTCTATCTCACTCCGGTCTATCTCGGTCCACTCTGTCTCAGTCCGGTGTATCTCACTCTGGTCTATCTCGGTCTGGTCTATCTCACTCCGGTCTATCTCGGTCCGGTCTATCTCGGTCCGGTCTATCTCACTCCGGTCTATCTCAGTCCAATCTATCTTACTCCGGTCTATCTCGGTCCGGTCTATCTTACTCCGATCTATCTCGGTCCGGTCTATCTCACTCCGGTCTATCTCAGTCCGGTCGAACTCACGTCGGTCCATCTCAGTCCAGTCTAACTCACTCCGGTCTATCTCAGGCTGGCCTAACTCACTCTGGTCGATCTCGGTCCAGTCTAACTCACTCAGGTCTATTTCAGTCTTGTCGAACTCACTCCGATCTATCTCACTCCGGTCTATCTCAGTCCAGTCTAACTCACTCCGGTCTATCTCAGTCCAGTCCAACTCACTCCGGTCTATCTCAGTCCAATCTAACTCACTCTGGTCTATCTCGGTCCGGTCAATCTCAGTCTGGTCTAACTCACTCCGATCTATCTCACTCCGGTCTATCTCAGTCCAGTTTATCTCACTCTGGTCTAACTCAATACGGTCTATCTCAGTCCAGTCTAACTCACTCTGGTCTATCTCGGTCGGGTCGATCTCAGTCTGGTCTAACTCACTCCGATCTATCTCATTCCGGTCTATCTCAGTCCAGTTTATCTCAGTCTGGTCTAACTCACTCCGGTCTATCTCACTCCAGTCTATCTCACTCTGCTCTATCTCACTCCGGTCTATCTCACTCTGGTCTATCTCGGCCCACTCTATCTCTGTCCGGTCTAACTCAGTCCGGTCTATCTCACTGCAATCTATCTCACTCCGGTCTATCTCACTCCGGTCTATCTCACTCCGGTCTATCTCACTCCGGTCTAACTCACTCCGGTCTATCTCACTCCGGTCTATCTCACTCCGGTCTAACTCACTCCGGTCTATCTCATTCCAGTCTAACTCACTCTGGTCTATCTCGGTCCGGTCTATCTCAGTCTGGTCTAACTCACTCCAGTCTATCTCAGTCTGGTCTAACTCACTCCGGTCTATCTCAGTCCAGTCTAACTCATTCTGGTCTATCTCGGTCCAGTCTAAATCACTCCGTTCTATCTCAGTCTGGTCGAACTCACTCCGATCTATCTCACTCCTGTCTATCTCAGTCCAGTCTAACTCACTCCGGTCTATCTCACTTCGGTCTAACTCACTCCGGTCTATCTCAGTCCAGTCTACATCACTCTGGTCTATCTCGGTCCGGTCTATCACAGTCCAATCTATCTCAGTCCAGTCTATCTCAGTCCAGTCTTACTCACTCCGGTCTATCTCAGTCCAGTCTAACTCACTCCGGTCTATCTCAGTCTGGTCTACCTCACTCCGGTCTATCTCAGTCTGGTCTAACTCACTCCGGTCTATTTCAGTCTGGTCTAACTCACTCCGGTCTATCTCAGTCCAATCTATCTCACTCCGGTCTATCTCGGACCGGTCTATCTCACTCCGGTCTATCTCAGTCTGGTCTAACTCACTCCGGTCTGTCTCAGTCTGGTCTAACTCACTCCGGTCTATCTTGATCTGGTCGAACTCACTCTGGTCTATCTCAGTCCAGTCTAAGTCACTCCGGTCTATCTCGGTCCGGTCTATCACACTCCGATCTATCTCGGTCCGGTCTATCTCACTCCGGTCTATCTCAGTCCGGTCGAACTCACTCCGGTCCATCTCAGTCCAGTCTAACTCACTCCGGTCTATCTCAGTCTGGTCTAACTCACTCTGGTCGATCTCAGTCCAGTCGAACTCATTCTGGTCTAACTCGGTCCAGTCTAACTCACTCAGGTCTATCTCAGTCTGGTCGAACTCACTCCGATCTATCTCACACCGGTCTATCTCAGTCCAGTCTAACTCACTCCGGTCTATCTCAGTCCAGTCCAAATCACTTCGGTCTATCTCAGTCCAATCTAACTCACTCTGGTCTATCTCGGTCCGGTCAATCTCAGTCTGGTCTAACTCACTCCGATCTATCTCACTCCGGTCTATCTCAGTCCAGTTTATCTCACTCTGGTCTAACTCAATCCGGTCTATCTAGGTCCAGACTAACTCATTCTGGTCTATCTCGGTCGGGTCGATCTCAGTCTGGTCTAACTCACTCCGATCTATCTTATTCCGGTCTATCTCAGTCCAGTTTATCTCAGTCCGGTCTAACTCAGTCCGGTCTATCTCACTGCAATCTATCTCACTCCGGCCTGTCTCACTCCAGTCTATCTCACTCCGGTCTATCTCACTCCGGTCTATCTCACTCTGGTCTATCTCGGTCCACTCTATCTCAGTCCGGTGTATTTCAGTCCGGTCTATCTCACTCCAATCTATCTCACTCCGGTCTATCTCAATCCGGTCTAACTCACTCCAGTCTATCTCACTCCGGTCTATCTCACTCCGGTCTATCTCACTCCGGTCTAACTCACTCTGGTCTATCTCAGTCCGGTCGAACTCAGTCCAGTCTATCTCACTCCAATCTATCTCACTCCAGTCTATCTCACTCCGGTCTATCTCGGTCCACTCTGTCTCAGTCCGGTGTATCTCACTCTGGTCTATCTCGGTCTGGTCTATCTCACTCCGGTCTATCTCGGTCCGGTCTATCTCGGTCCGGTCTATCTCACTCCGGTCTATCTCAGTCCAATCTATCTTACTCCGGTCTATCTCGGTCCGGTCTATCTTACTCCGATCTATCTCGGTCCGGTCTATCTCACTCCGGTCTATCTCAGTCCGGTCGAACTCACTCCGGTCCATCTCAGTCCAGTCTAACTCACTCCGGTCTATCTCAGGCTGGCCTAACTCACTCTGGTCGATCTCGGTCCAGTCTAACTCACTCAGGTCTATTTCAGTCTTGTCGAACTCACTCCGATCTATCTCACTCCGGTCTATCTCAGTCCAGTCTAACTCACTCCGGTCTATCTCAGTCCAGTCCAACTCACTCCGGTCTATCTCAGTCCAATCTAACTCACTCTGGTCTATCTCGGTCCGGTCAATCTCAGTCTGGTCTAACTCACTCCGATCTATCTCACTCCGGTCTATCTCAGTCCAGTTTATCTCACTCTGGTCTAACTCAATACGGTCTATCTCAGTCCAGTCTAACTCACTCTGGTCTATCTCGGTCGGGTCGATCTCAGTCTGGTCTAACTCACTCCGATCTATCTCATTCCGGTCTATCTCAGTCCAGTTTATCTCAGTCTGGTCTAACTCACTCCGGTCTATCTCACTCCAGTCTATCTCACTCTGCTCTATCTCACTCCGGTCTATCTCACTCTGGTCTATCTCGGCCCACTCTATCTCTGTCCGGTCTAACTCAGTCCGGTCTATCTCACTGCAATCTATCTCACTCCGGTCTATCTCACTCCGGTCTATCTCACTCCGGTCTATCTCACTCCGGTCTAACTCACTCCGGTCTATCTCACTCCGGTCTATCTCACTCCGGTCTAACTCACTCCGGTCTATCTCATTCCAGTCTAACTCACTCTGGTCTATCTCGGTCCGGTCTATCTCAGTCTGGTCTAACTCACTCCAGTCTATCTCAGTCTGGTCTAACTCACTCCGGTCTATCTCAGTCCAGTCTAACTCATTCTGGTCTATCTCGGTCCAGTCTAAATCACTCCGTTCTATCTCAGTCTGGTCGAACTCACTCCGATCTATCTCACTCCTGTCTATCTCAGTCCAGTCTAACTCACTCCGGTCTATCTCACTTCGGTCTAACTCACTCCGGTCTATCTCAGTCCAGTCTACATCACTCTGGTCTATCTCGGTCCGGTCTATCACAGTCCAATCTATCTCAGTCCAGTCTATCTCAGTCCAGTCTTACTCACTCCGGTCTATCTCAGTCCAGTCTAACTCACTCCGGTCTATCTCAGTCTGGTCTACCTCACTCTGGTCTATCTCAGTCTGGTCTAACTCACTCCGGTCTATTTCAGTCTGGTCTAACTCACTCCGGTCTATCTCAGTCCAATCTATCTCACTCCGGTCTATCTCGGACCGGTCTATCTCACTCCGGTCTATCTCAGTCTGGTCTAACTCACTCCGGTCTGTCTCAGTCTGGTCTAACTCACTCCGGTCTATCTTGATCTGGTCGAACTCACTCTGGTCTATCTCAGTCCAGTCTAAGTCACTCCGGTCTATCTCGGTCCGGTCTATCACACTCCGATCTATCTCGGTCCGGTCTATCTCACTCCGGTCTATCTCAGTCCGGTCGAACTCACTCCGGTCCATCTCAGTCCAGTCTAACTCACTCCGGTCTATCTCAGTCTGGTCTAACTCACTCTGGTCGATCTCAGTCCAGTCGAACTCATTCTGGTCTAACTCGGTCCAGTCTAACTCACTCAGGTCTATCTCAGTCTGGTCGAACTCACTCCGATCTATCTCACACCGGTCTATCTCAGTCCAGTCTAACTCACTCCGGTCTATCTCAGTCCAGTCCAAATCACTTCGGTCTATCTCAGTCCAATCTAACTCACTCTGGTCTATCTCGGTCCGGTCAATCTCAGTCTGGTCTAACTCACTCCGATCTATCTCACTCCGGTCTATCTCAGTCCAGTTTATCTCACTCTGGTCTAACTCAATCCGGTCTATCTAGGTCCAGACTAACTCATTCTGGTCTATCTCGGTCGGGTCGATCTCAGTCTGGTCTAACTCACTCCGATCTATCTTATTCCGGTCTATCTCAGTCCAGTTTATCTCAGTCCGGTCTAACTCAGTCCGGTCTATCTCACTGCAATCTATCTCACTCCGGTCTATCTCACTCCGGTCTAACTCACTCCGGTCTATCTCACTCCGGTCTATCTCACTCCGGTCTAACTCACTCCGGTCGATCTCAGTCTGGTCTAACTCACTCCGGTCTATCTCAGTCTGGTCTAACTCACTCTGATCTATTTCAGTCTGGTCTAACTCACTGTGGTCTATCTCAGTCCAATCTATCTCACTCCGGTCCATCTCGGTCCGGTCTATCTCACTCCGGTCTATCTCAGTCTGGTCTAACTCACTCCGGTCCATCTCAGTCTGGTCTAACTCACTCCGGTCTATCTTGGTCCGGTCGAACTCACTCCGGTCTATCTCAGTCCAGTCTAAGTCACTCCGGTCTATCTCAGTCTGGTCTAACTCACTCTGGTCTATCTCAGTCCAGTCTAACTCATTCTGGTCTATCTCGGTCCAGTCGAACTCACTCAGGTCTATCTCAGTCTGATCGAACTCACTCCGATCTATCTCACTCCGGTCTATCTCAGTCCAGTCTAACTCACTCCGGTCTATCGCAATCCAGTCTAACTCACTCTGGTCTATTTCGGTCCGGTCTATCTCAGTCTGGTCTAACACACTCCGGTCTATCTCACTCCGATCTATCTCAGTCCAGTTTATCTCACTCTGGTCTAAATCACTCCGGTCTATCTCAGTCCAGTCTAACTCACTCTGGTCTATCTCGGTCCGGTCTATCTCAGTCTGGTCTAACTCACTCCGGTCTATCTCAGTCTGGTCTAACTCACTCCGGTCTATCTCAGTCCAGTCTAACTCATTCTGGTCTATCGCGGTCCAGTCTAAATCATTCCGGTCTATCTCAGTCTGGTCGAACTCACTCCGATCTATCTCACTCCTGTCTATCTCAGTCCAGTCTAACTCACTCCGGTCTATCTCACTCCGGTCTAACTCACTCCGGTCTATCTCAGTCCAGTCTACCTCACTCTGATCTATCTCGGTCCGGTCTATCTCAGTCCAATCTATCTCAGTCCAGTCTATCTAAGTCCAGTCTTACTCACTCTTGTCTATCTCAGTCTGGTCTAACTCACTCCGGTCTATCTCACTCCGGTCTAACTCACTCCGGTCTATTTCAGTCTGGTCTAACTCACTCCGGTCTATCTCAGTCCAGTCTAAGTCACTCCGGTCTATCTCAGTCTGGTCTAACTCACTCTGGTCTATCTCAGTCCAGTCTAACTCATTCTGGTCTATCTCGGTCCAGTCGAACTCACTCAGGTCTATCTCAGTCTGGTCGAACTCACTCCGATATATCTCACTCCAGTCTATCTCAGTCCAGTCTAACTCACTCCGGTCTATCGCAATCCAGTCTAACTCACTCTGGTCTATTTCGGTCCGGTCTATCTCAGTCTGGTCTAACACACTCCGATCTATCTCACTCCGGTCTATCTCAGTCCAGTTAATCTCACTCTGGTCTAAATCACTCCGGTCTATCTCAGTCCAGTCTAACTCACTCTGGTCTATCTCGGTCCGGTCTATCTCAGTCTGGTCTAACTCACTCCGGTCTATCTCAGTCTGGTCTAACTCACTCCGGTCTATCTCAGTCCAGTCTAACTCATTCTGGTCTATCTCGGTCCAGTCTAAATCATTCCGGTCTATCTCAGTCTGGTCGAACTCACTCCGATCTATCTCACTCCTGTCTATCTCAGTCCAGTCTAACTCACTCCGGTCTATCTCACTCCGGTCTAACTCACTCCGGTCTATCTCAGTCCAGTCTACCTCACTCTGGTCTATCTCGGTCCGGTCTATCTCAGTCCAATCTATCTCAGTCCAGTCTATCTCAGTCCAGTCTTACTCACTCTGGTCTATCTCAGTCTGGTCTAACTCACTCCGGTCTATCTCACTCCGGTCTAACTCACTCCGGTCTATTTGAGTCTGGTCTAACTCACTCCGGTCTATCTCAGTCCAGTCTAAGTCACTCCGGTCTATCTCGGACCGGTCTATCTCACTCCGGTCTATCTCAGTCTGGTCTAACTCACTCCGGTCTGTCTCAGTCTGGTCTAACTCACTCCGGTCTATCTTGGTCCGGTCGAACTCACTCTGGTCTATCTCAGTCCAGTCTAAGTCACTCTGGTCTATCTCAGTCTGGTCTATCTCACTCTGGTCTATCTCAGTCCAGTCGAACTCATTCTGGTCTATCTCGGTCCAATCTAACTCACTCAGGTCTATCTCAGTCTGGTCGAACTCACTCCGATCTATCTCCTTCCGGTCTATCTCAGTCCAGTCTAACTCACTCTGGTCTATCTCGGTCAGGTCTATCTCAGTCTGCTCTAACTCACTCCGGTCTATCTCAGTCTGGTCTAACTCACTCCGTTCTATCTCAGTCCAGTCTAACTCATTCTGGTCTATCTCGGTCCAGTCTAACTCACTCCAGTCTATCTCAGTCTGATCGAACTCACTCCGATCTATCTCACACCGGTCTATCTCACTCCGGTCTAACTCACTCCGGTCTAGCTCAGTCCAGTCTACCTCACTCCTGTCTATCTCAGTCCAGTCTAACTCACTCCGGTCGATTTCAGTCTAGTCTAACTCACTCCGGTCTATCTCAGTCTGGTCTAACTCACTCCGATCTATTTCAGTCTGGTCTAACTCACTGCGGTCTATCTCAGTCCAATCTATCTCACTCCGGTCCATCTCGGTCCGGTCTATCTCACTCCGGTCTATCTCAGTCTGGTCTAACTCACTCCGGTCCATCTCAGTCTGGTCTAACTCACTCCGGTCTATCTTGGTCCGGTCGAACTCACTCCGGTCTATCTCAGTCCAGTCTAAGTCACTCCGGTCTATCTCAGTCTGGTCTAACTCACTCTGGTCTATCTCAGTCCAGTCTAACTCATTCTGGTCTATCTCGGTCCAGTCGAACTCACTCAGGTCTATCTCAGTCTGGTCGAACTCACTCCGATCTATCTCACTCCGGTCTATCTCAGTCCAGTCTAACTCACTCCGGTCTATCGCAATCCAGTCTAACTCACTCTGGTCTATTTCGGTTCGGCCTGTCTCAGTCTGGTCTAACACACTCCGATCTATCTCACTCCGGTCTATCTCAGTCCAGTTTATCTCACTCTGGTCTAAATCACTCCGGTCTATCTCAGTCCAGTCTAACTCACTCTGGTCTATCTCGGTCCGGTCTATCTCAGTCTGGTCTAACTCACTCCGGTCTATCTCAGTCTGGTCTAACTCACTCCGGTCTATCTCAGTCCAGTCTAACTCATTCTGGTCTATCTCGGTCCAGTCTAAATCATTCCGGTCTATCTCAGTCTGGTCGAACTCACTCCGATCTATCTCACTCCTGTCTATCTCAGTCCAGTCTAACTCACTCCGGTCTATCTCACTCCGGTCTAACTCACTCCGGTCTATCTCAGTCAAGTCTACCTCACTCTGGTCTATCTCGGTCCGGTCTATCTCAGTCCAATCTATCTCAGTCCAGTCTATCTCAGTCCAGTCTTACTCACTCCGGTCTATCTCAGTCTGGTCTAACTCACTCCGGTCTAACTCACTCCGGTCTAACTCACTCCGGTCTATTTCAGTCTGGTCTAACTCACTCCGGTCTATCTCAGTCCAATCTATCTCACTCTGGTCTATCTCGGACCGGTCTATCTCACTCCGGTCTATCTCAGTCTGGTCTAACTCACTCCGGTCTGTCTCAGTCTGGTCTTACTCACTCCGGTCTATCTTGGTCTGGCCGAACTCACTCTGGTCTATCTCAGTACAGTCTAAGTCACTCCGGTCTATCTCAGTCTGGTCTATCTCACTCTGGTCTATCTCAGTCCAGTCTAACTCATTCTGGTCTATCTCGGTCCAATCTAACTCACTCAGGTCTATCTCAGTCTGGTCGAACTCACTCCGATCTATCTCCCTCCGGTCTATCTCAGTCCAGTCTAACTCACTCTGGTCTATCTCGGTCCGGCCTATCTCAGTCTGCTCTAACTCACTACGGTCTATCTCAGTCTGGTCTAACTCACTCCGGTCTATCTCAGTCTGGTCAAACTCACTCCGTTCTATCTCAGTCCAGTCTAACTCATTCTTGTCTATCTCGGTCCAGTCTAACTCACTCCGGTCTATCTCAGTCTGGTCGAATTCACTCCGATCTATCTCACTCCGGTCATCTCACTCCGGTCTAACTCACTCCGGTCTAGCTCAGTCCAGTCTACCTCACTCCGGTCTATCTCATTCCAGTCTAACTCACTCCGGTCGATCTCAGTCTGGTCTAACTCACTCCGGTCTATCTCAGTCTGGTCTAACTCACTCCGGTCTATTTCAGTCTGGTCTAACTCACTGCGGTCTATCTCAGTCCAATCTATCTCACTCCGGTCCATCTCGGTCCGGTCTATCTCACTCCGGTCTATCTCAGTCTGGTCTAACTCACTCCGGTCCATCTCAGTCTGGTCTAACTCACTCCGGTCTATCTTGGTCCGGTCGAACTCACTCCGGTCTATCTCAGTCCAGTCTAAGTCACTCCGGTCTATCTCAGTCTGGTCTAACTCACTCTGGTCTATCTCAGTCCAGTCTAACTCATTCTGGTCTATCTCGGTCCAGTCGAACTCACTCAGGTCTATCTCAGTCTGGTCGAACTCACTCCGATCTATCTCACTCCGGTCTATCTCAGTCCAGTCTAACTCACTCCGGTCTATCGCAATCCAGTCTACCTCACTCTGGTCTATTTCGGTCCGGTCTATCTCAGTCTGGTCTAACACACTCCGATCTATCTCACTCCGGTCTATCTCAGTCCAGTCTAACTCACTCTGGTCTATCTCGGTCCGGTCTATCTCAGTCTGGTCTAACTCACTCCGGTCTATCTCAGTCTGGTCTAACTCACTCCGGTCTATCTCAGTCCAGTCTAACTCATTCTGGTCTATCTCGGTCCAGTCTAAATCATTCCGGTCTATCTCAGTCCAGTCTAACTCACTCCGGTCTATCTCACGCCGGTCTAACTCACTCCGGTCTATCTCAGTCCAGTCTACCTCACTCTGGTCTAACTCGGTCCGGTCTATCTCAGTCCAATCTATCTCAGTCCAGTCTATCTCAGTCCAGTCTTACTCACTCCGGTCTATCTCAGTCCAGTCTAACTCACTGCGGTCTATCTCAGTCCAATCTATCTCACTCCGGTCTATCTTGGACCGGTCTATCTCACTCCGGTCTATCTCAGTCTGGTCTAACTCACTCCGGTCTGTCTCAGTCTGGTCTAACTCACTCCGGTCTATCTTGGTCTGGTCGAACTCACTCTGGTCTATCTCAGTCCAGTCTAAGTCACTCCGGTCTATCTCAGTCTGGTCTATCTCACTCTGGTCTATCTCAGTCCAGTCTAACTCATTCTGGTCTATCTCGGTCCAATCTAACTCACTCAGGTTTATCTCAGTCTGGTCGAACTCACTCCGATCTATCTCCCTCCGGTCTATCTCAGTCCAGTCTAACTCACTCTGGTCTATCTCGGTCCGGTCTATCTCAGTCTGCTCTAACTCACTCCGGTCTATCTCAGTCTGGTCGAACTCACTCCGATCTATCTCACTCCGGTTTATCTCACTCCGGTCTAACTCACTCCGGTCTAGCTCAGTGCAGTCTATCTCACTCCGGTCTATCTCAGTCCAGTCTAACTCACTCCGGTCTATCGCAATCCGGTCTAACTCACTCTGGTCTATTTCGGTCCGGTCTATCTCAGTCTGGTCTAACTCACTCCGGTCTATCTCACTCCGGTCTAACTCACTCCGGTCTATTTCAGTCTGGTCTAACTCACTCCGGTCTTTCTCAGTCCAATCTATCTCACTCCGGTCTATCTTGGACCGGTCTATCTCACTCCGGTCTATCTCAGTCTGGTCTAACTCACTCCGGTCTGTCTCAGTCTGGTCTAACTCACTCCGGTCTATCTTGGTCTGGTCGAACTCACTCTGGTCTATCTCAGTCCAGTCTAAGTCACTCCGGTCTATCTCAGTCTGGTCTATCTCACTCTGGTCTATCTCAGTCCAGTCTAACTCATTCTGGTCTATCTCGGTCCAATCTAACTCACTCAGGTTTATCTCAGTCTGGTCGAACTCACTCCGATCTATCTCCCTCCGGTCTATCTCAGTCCAGTCTAACTCACTCTGGTCTATCTCGGTCCGGTCTATCTCAGTCTGCTCTAACTCACTCCGGTCTATCTCAGTCTGGTCGAACTCACTCCGATCTATCTCACTCCGGTCTATCTCACTCCGGTCTAACTCACTCCGGTCTAGCTCAGTGCAGTCTATCTCACTCCGGTCTATCTCAGTCCAGTCTAACTCACTCCGGTCTATCGCAATCCAGTCTAACTCACTCTGGTCTATTTCGGTCCGGTCTATCTCAGTCTGGTCTAACACACTCCGATCTATCTCACTCCGGTCTATCTCAGTCCAGTTTATCTCACTCTGGTCTAAATCACTCCGGTCTATCTCAGTCCAGTCTAACTCACTCTGGTCGATCTCGGTCCGGTCTATCTCAGTCTGGTCTAACTCACTCCGATCTATCTCATTCCGGTCTATCTCAGTCCAGTTTATCTCAGTCTGGTCTAACTCACTCCGGTCTGTCTCACTCCAGTCTATCTCACTCCGGTCTATCTCACTCCGGTCTATCTCACTCTGGTCTATCTCGGTCCACTCTATCTCAGTCCAGTGTATTTCAGTCCGGTCTATCTCACTCCAATCTATCTCACTCCGGTCTATCTCACTCCCGTCTAACTCACTCCAGTCTATCTCACTCCGGTCTATCTCACTCCAATCTATCTCACTCCAGTCTATCTCACTCCGGTCTAATTCGGTCCACTCTGTCTCAGTCCGGTGTATCTCACTCCGGTCTATCTTGGACCGGTCTTACTCACTCCGGTCTATCTCGGTCCGGTCTATCTCACGCCGGTCTATCTCAGTCCGGTCTAACTCACTCCGGTCTATCTCAGTCTGGTCAAACTCACTCCGGTCTATCTCAGTCCAGTCTATCTTACTCCGGTCTATCTCGGTCCGGTCTATCTCACTCCGATCTATCTCTGTCCGGTCTATCTCACTCCGGTCTATCTCAGTCCGGTCGAACTCAGTCCGGTCCATCTCAGTCCAGTCTAACTCACTCCGGTCTATCTCTGTCTGGTCTAACTCACTCTGGTCTATCTCAGTCCAGTCTAACTCATTCTGGTCTATCTCGGTCCAGTCTAACTCATTCAGGTCTATCTCAGTCTGGTCGAACTCACTCCGATCTATCTCACTCCGGTCTATCTCAGTCCAGTCTAACTCACTCAGGTCTATCTCAGTCCAGTCCAATTCACTCCGGTCTATTTCAGTCCAGTCTAATTCACTCTGGTCTATCTCGGTCCGGTCGATCTCAGTCTGGCCTAACTCAGTCCAGTTTATCTCACTCCGGTCTAACTCACTCTGGTCGATCTCGGTCCGCTCTATCTCAGTCTGGTCTAACTCACTCCGATCTTTCTCATTCCGGTCTATCTCAGTCCAGTTTATCTCAGTCTGGTCTATCTCACTCCGGTCTGTCTCACTCCAGTCTATCTCACTCCGGTCTATCTCACTCCGGTCTATCTCACTCTGGTCTATCTCGGTCCACTCTATCAAAGTCCGGTGTATTTCAGTCCGGTCTATCTCACTCCAATCTATCTCACTCCGGTCTATCTCATTCCGGTCTAACTCACTCCAGTCTATCTCACTCCGGTCTATCTCAGTCTAGTCTAACTCACTCCGGTCTATCTCAGTCCAGTCCAAATCACTTCGGTCTATCTAGGTCCAGACTAACTCATTCTGGTCTATCTCGGTCGGGTCGATCTCAGTCTGGTCTAACTCACTCCGATCTATCTTATTCCGGTCTATCTCAGTCCAGTTTATCTCAGTCCGGTCTAACTCAGTCCGGTCTATCTCACTGCAATCTATCTCACTCCGGTCTATCTCACTCCGGTCTAACTCACTCCGGTCTATCTCACTCCGGTCTATCTCACTCCGGTCTAACTCACTCCGGTCGATCTCAGTCTGGTCTAACTCACTCCGGTCTATCTCAGTCTGGTCTAACTCACTCCGATCTATTTCAGTCTGGTCTAACTCACTGCGGTCTATCTCAGTCCAATCTATCTCACTCCGGTCCATCTCGGTCCGGTCTATCTCACTCCGGTCTATCTCAGTCTGGTCTAACTCACTCCGGTCCATCTCAGTCTGGTCTAACTCACTCCGGTCTATCTTGGTCCGGTCGAACTCACTCCGGTCTATCTCAGTCCAGTCTAAGTCACTCCGGTCTATCTCAGTCTGGTCTAACTCACTCTGGTCTATCTCAGTCCAGTCTAACTCATTCTGGTCTATCTCGGTCCAGTCGAACTCATTCAGGTCTATCTCAGTCTGGTCGAACTCACTCCGATCTATCTCACTCCGGTCTATCTCAGTCCAGTCTAACTCACTCCGGTCTATCGCATCCAGTCTAACTCACTCTGGTCTATTTCGGTCCGGTCTATCTCAGTCTGGTCTAACACACTCCGATCTATCTCACTCCGGTCTATCTCAGTCCAGTTTATCTCACTCTGGTCTAAATCACTCCGGTCTATCTCAGTCCAGTCTAACTCACTCTGGTCTATCTCGGTCCGGTCTATCTCAGTCTGGTCTAACTCACTCCGGTCTATCTCAGTCTGGTCTAACTCACTCCGGTCTATCTCAGTCCAGTCTAACTCATTCTGGTCTATCTCGGTCCAGTCTAAATCATTCCGGTCTATCTCAGTCTGGTCGAACTCACTCCGATCTATCTCACTCCTGTCTATCTCAGTCCAGTCTAACTCACTCCGGTCTATCTCACTCCGGTCTAACTCACTCCGGTCTATCTCAGTCCAGTCTACCTCACTCTGGTCTATCTCGGTCCGGTCTATCTCAGTCCAATCTATCTCAGTCCAGTCTATCTCAGTCCAGTCTTACTCACTCTGGTCTATCTCAGTCTGGTCTAACTCACTCCGGTCTATCTCACTCCGGTCTAACTCACTCCGGTCTATTTCAGTCTGGTCTAACTCACTCCGGTCTTTCTCAGTCCAGTCTAACTCACTCCGATCTATCTCACTCCGGTCTAACTCACTCCGGTCTATCTCAGTCCAGTCTACCTCACTCTGGTCTATCTCGGTCCGGTCCATCTCAGTCCAATCTATCTCAGTCCAGTCTATCTCAGTCCAGTCTTACTCACTCCGGTCTATCTCAGTCTGGTCTAACTCACTCCGGTCTATCTCACTCCGGTCTAACTCACTCCGGTCTATTTCAGTCTGGTCTAACTCACTCCGGTCTTTCTCAGTCCAATCTATCTCACTCCGGTCTATCTTGGACCGGTCTATCTCACTCCGGTCTATCTCAGTCTGGTCTAACTCACTCCGGTCTGTCTCAGTCTGGTCTAACTCACTCCGGTCTATCTTGGTCTGGTCGAACTCACTCTGGTCTATCTCAGTCCAGTCTAAGTCACTCCGGTCTATCTCAGTCTGGTCTATCTCACTCTGGTCTATCTCAGTCCAGTCTAACTCATTCTGGTCTATCTCGGTCCAATCTAACTCACTCAGGTTTATCTCATGTCTGGTCGAACTCACTCCGATCTATCTCCCTCCGGTCTATCTCAGTCCAGTCTAACTCACTCTGGTCTATCTCGGTCCGGTCTATCTCAGTCTGCTCTAACTCACTCCGGTCTATCTCAGTCTGGTCGAACTCACTCCGATCTATCTCACTCCGGTCTATCTCACTCCGGTCTAACTCACTCCGGTCTAGCTCAGTGCAGTCTATCTCACTCCGGTCTATCTCAGTCCAGTCTAACTCACTCCGGTCTATCGCAATCCAGTCTAACTCACTCTGGTCTATTTCGGTCCGGTCTATCTCAGTCTGGTCTAACTCACTCCGGTCTATCTCACTCCGGTCTAACTCACTCCGGTCTATTTCAGTCTGGTCTAACTCACTCCGGTCTTTCTCAGTCCAATCTATCTCACTCCGGTCTATCTTGGACCGGTCTATCTCACTCCGGTCTATCTCAGTCTGGTCTAACTCACTCCGGTCTGTCTCAGTCTGGTCTAACTCACTCCGGTCTATCTTGGTCTGGTCGAACTCACTCTGGTCTATCTCAGTCCAGTCTAAGTCACTCCGGTCTATCTCAGTCTGGTCTATCTCACTCTGGTCTATCTCAGTCCAGTCTAACTCATTCTGGTCTATCTCGGTCCAATCTAACTCACTCAGGTTTATCTCAGTCTGGTCGAACTCACTCCGATCTATCTCCCTCCGGTCTATCTCAGTCCAGTCTAACTCACTCTGGTCTATCTCGGTCCGGTCTATCTCAGTCTGCTCTAACTCACTCCGGTCTATCTCAGTCTGGTCGAACTCACTCCGATCTATCTCACTCCGGTCTATCTCACTCCGGTCTAACTCACTCCGGTCTAGCTCAGTGCAGTCTATCTCACTCCGGTCTATCTCAGTCCAGTCTAACTCACTCCGGTCTATCGCAATCCAGTCTAACTCACTCTGGTCTATTTCGGTCCGGTCTATCTCAGTCTGGTCTAACACACTCCGATCTATCTCACTCCGGTCTATCTCAGTCCAGTTTATCTCACTCTGGTCTAAATCACTCCGGTCTATCTCAGTCCAGTCTAACTCACTCTGGTCGATCTCGGTCCGGTCTATCTCAGTCTGGTCTAACTCACTCCGATCTATCTCATTCCGGTCTATCTCAGTCCAGTTTATCTCAGTCTGGTCTAACTCACTCCGGTCTGTCTCACTCCAGTCTATCTCACTCCGGTCTATCTCACTCCGGTCTATCTCACTCTGGTCTATCTCGGTCCACTCTATCTCAGTCCAGTGTATTTCAGTCCGGTCTATCTCACTCCAATCTATCTCACTCCGGTCTATCTCACTCCCGTCTAACTCACTCCAGTCTATCTCACTCCGGTCTATCTCACTCCAATCTATCTCACTCCAGTCTATCTCACTCCGGTCTAATTCGGTCCACTCTGTCTCAGTCCGGTGTATCTCACTCCGGTCTATCTTGGACCGGTCTTACTCACTCCGGTCTATCTCGGTCCGGTCTATCTCACGCCGGTCTATCTCAGTCCGGTCTAACTCACTCCGGTCTATCTCAGTCTGGTCAAACTCACTCCGGTCTATCTCAGTCCAGTCTATCTTACTCCGGTCTATCTCGGTCCGGTCTATCTCACTCCGATCTATCTCTGTCCGGTCTATCTCACTCCGGTCTATCTCAGTCCGGTCGAACTCAGTCCGGTCCATCTCAGTCCAGTCTAACTCACTCCGGTCTATCTCTGTCTGGTCTAACTCACTCTGGTCTATCTCAGTCCAGTCTAACTCATTCTGGTCTATCTCGGTCCAGTCTAACTCATTCAGGTCTATCTCAGTCTGGTCGAACTCACTCCGATCTATCTCACTCCGGTCTATCTCAGTCCAGTCTAACTCACTCAGGTCTATCTCAGTCCAGTCCAATTCACTCCGGTCTATTTCAGTCCAGTCTAATTCACTCTGGTCTATCTCGGTCCGGTCGATCTCAGTCTGGCCTAACTCAGTCCAGTTTATCTCACTCCGGTCTAACTCACTCTGGTCGATCTCGGTCCGCTCTATCTCAGTCTGGTCTAACTCACTCCGATCTTTCTCATTCCGGTCTATCTCAGTCCAGTTTATCTCAGTCTGGTCTATCTCACTCCGGTCTGTCTCACTCCAGTCTATCTCACTCCGGTCTATCTCACTCCGGTCTATCTCACTCTGGTCTATCTCGGTCCACTCTATCAAAGTCCGGTGTATTTCAGTCCGGTCTATCTCACTCCAATCTATCTCACTCCGGTCTATCTCATTCCGGTCTAACTCACTCCAGTCTATCTCACTCCGGTCTATCTCAGTCTAGTCTAACTCACTCCGGTCTATCTCAGTCCAGTCCAAATCACTTCGGTCTATCTCAGTCCAATCTAACTCACTCTGGTCTATCTCGGTCCGGTCAATCTCAGTCTGGTCTAACTCACTCCGATCTATCTCACTCCGGTCTATCTCAGTCCAGTTTATCTCACTCTGGTCTAACTCAATCCGGTCTATCTAGGTCCAGACTAACTCATTCTGGTCTATCTCGGTCGGGTCGATCTCAGTCTGGTCTAACTCACTCCGATCTATCTTATTCCGGTCTATCTCAGTCCAGTTTATCTCAGTCCGGTCTAACTCAGTCCGGTCTATCTCACTGCAATCTATCTCACTCCGGTCTATCTCACTCCGGTCTAACTCACTCCGGTCTATCTCACTCCGGTCTATCTCACTCCGGTCTAACTCACTCCGGTCGATCTCAGTCTGGTCTAACTCACTCCGGTCTATCTCAGTCTGGTCTAACTCACTCCGATCTATTTCAGTCTGGTCTAACTCACTGCGGTCTATCTCAGTCCAATCTATCTCACTCCGGTCCATCTCGGTCCGGTCTATCTCACTCCGGTCTATCTCAGTCTGGTCTAACTCACTCCGGTCCATCTCAGTCTGGTCTAACTCACTCCGGTCTATCTTGGTCCGGTCGAACTCACTCCGGTCTATCTCAGTCCAGTCTAAGTCACTCCGGTCTATCTCAGTCTGGTCTAACTCACTCTGGTCTATCTCAGTCCAGTCTAACTCATTCTGGTCTATCTCGGTCCAGTCGAACTCATTCAGGTCTATCTCAGTCTGGTCGAACTCACTCCGATCTATCTCACTCCGGTCTATCTCAGTCCAGTCTAACTCACTCCGGTCTATCGCATCCAGTCTAACTCACTCTGGTCTATTTCGGTCCGGTCTATCTCAGTCTGGTCTAACACACTCCGATCTATCTCACTCCGGTCTATCTCAGTCCAGTTTATCTCACTCTGGTCTAAATCACTCCGGTCTATCTCAGTCCAGTCTAACTCACTCTGGTCTATCTCGGTCCGGTCTATCTCAGTCTGGTCTAACTCACTCCGGTCTATCTCAGTCTGGTCTAACTCACTCCGGTCTATCTCAGTCCAGTCTAACTCATTCTGGTCTATCTCGGTCCAGTCTAAATCATTCCGGTCTATCTCAGTCTGGTCGAACTCACTCCGATCTATCTCACTCCTGTCTATCTCAGTCCAGTCTAACTCACTCCGGTCTATCTCACTCCGGTCTAACTCACTCCGGTCTATCTCAGTCCAGTCTACCTCACTCTGGTCTATCTCGGTCCGGTCTATCTCAGTCCAATCTATCTCAGTCCAGTCTATCTCAGTCCAGTCTTACTCACTCTGGTCTATCTCAGTCTGGTCTAACTCACTCCGGTCTATCTCACTCCGGTCTAACTCACTCCGGTCTATTTCAGTCTGGTCTAACTCACTCCGGTCTATCTCAGTCCAGTCTAAGTCACTCCGATCTATCTCAGTCTGGTCTAACTCACTCTGGTCTATCTCAGTCCAGTCTAACTCATTCTGGTCTATCTCGGTCCAGTCGAACTCACTCAGGTCTATCTCAGTCTGGTCGAACTCACTCCGATCTATCTCACTCCGGTCTATCTCAGTCCAGTCTAACTCACTCCGGTCTATCTCACTCCGGTCTAACTCACTCCGGTCTATTTCAGTCTGGTCTAACTCACTCCGGTCTATCTCAGTCCAATCTATCTCACTCAGTTCTATCTCGGACCGGTCTATCTCACTCCGGTCTATCTCAGTCTGGTCTAACTCACTCCGGTCTGTCTCAGTCTGGTCTAACTCACTCCGGTCTATCTTGGTCTGGTCGAACTCACTCTGGTCTATCTCAGTCCAGTCTAAGTCACTCCGGTCTATCTCAGTCTGGTCTATCTCACTCTGGTCTATCTCAGTCCAGTCTAACTCATTCTGGTCTATCTCGGTCCAATCTAACTCACTCAGGTCTATCTCAGTCTGGTCGAACTCACTCCGATCTATCTCCCTCCGGTCTATCTCAGTCCAGTCTAACTCACTCTGGTCTATCTCGGTCCGGCCTATCTCAGTCTGCTCTAACTCACTACGGTCAATCTCAGTCTGGTCTAACTCACTCCGGTCTATCTCAGTCTGGTCTAACTCACTCCGTTCTATCTCAGTCCAGTCTAACTCATTCTTGTCTATCTCGGTCCAGTCTAACTCACTCCGGTCTATCTCAGTCTGGTCGAATTCACTCCGATCTATCTCACTCCGGTCTATCTCACTCCGGTCTAACTCACTCCGGTCTAGCTCAGTCCAGTCTACCTCACTCCGGTCTATCTCATTCCAGTCTAACTCACTCCGGTCGATCTCAGTCTGGTCTAACTCACTCCGGTCTATCTCAGTCTGGTCTAACTCACTCCGGTCTATTTCAGTCTGGTCTAACTCACTGCGGTCTATCTCAGTCCAATCTATCTCACTCCGGTCCATCTCGGTCCGGTCTATCTCACTCCGGTCTATCTCAGTCTGGTCTAACTCACTCCGGTCCATCTCAGTCTGGTCTAACTCACTCCGGTCTATCTTGGTCCGGTCGAACTCACTCCGGTCTATCTCAGTCCAGTCTAAGTCACTCCGGTCTATCTCAGTCTGGTCTAACTCACTCTGGTCTATCTCAGTCCAGTCTAACTCATTCTGGTCTATCTCGGTCCAGTCGAACTCACTCAGGTCTATCTCAGTCTGGTCGAACTCACTCCGATCTATCTCACTCCGGTCTATCTCAGTCCAGTCTAACTCACTCCGGTCTATCGCAATCCAGTCTACCTCACTCTGGTCTATTTCGGTCCGGTCTATCTCAGTCTGGTCTAACACACTCCGATCTATCTCACTCCGGTCTATCTCAGTCCAGTCTAACTCACTCTGGTCTATCTCGGTCCGGTCTATCTCAGTCTGGTCTAACTCACTCCGGTCTATCTCAGTCTGGTCTAACTCACTCCGGTCTATCTCAGTCCAGTCTAACTCATTCTGGTCTATCTCGGTCCAGTCTAAATCATTCCGGTCTATCTCAGTCTGGTCGAACTCACTCCGATCTATCTCACTCCTGTCTATCTCAGTCCAGTCTAACTCACTCCGGTCTATCTCACGCCGGTCTAACTCACTCCGGTCTATCTCAGTCCAGTCTACCTCACTCTGGTCTAACTCGGTCCGGTCTATCTCAGTCCAATCTATCTCAGTCCAGTCTATCTCAGTCCAGTCTTACTCACTCCGGTCTATCTCAGTCCAGTCTAACTCACTCCGGTCTATCTCAGTCCAATCTATCTCACTCTGGTCTATCTCGGACCGGTCTATCTCACTCCGGTCTACCTCAGTCTGGTCTAACTCACTCCGGTCTGTCTCAGTCTGGTCTGACTCACTCCAGTCTATCTTGGTCTGGTCGAACTCACTCTGGTCTATCTCAGTCCAGTCTAAGTCACTCCGGTCTATCTCAGTCTAGTCTATCTCACTCTGGTCTATCTCAGTCCAGTCTAACTCATTCTGGTCTACCTCGGTCCGGTCTATCTCAGTCTGCTCTAACTCACTACGGTCTATCTCAGTCTGGTCTAACTCACTCCGGTCTATCTCAGTCCAGTCTAACTCATTCTGGTCTATCTCGGTCCAGTCTAACTCATTCCGGTCTATCTCAGTCTGGTCGAACTCACTCCGATCTATCTCACTCCTGTCTATCTCAGTCCAGTCTAACTCACTCCGATCTATCTCACTCCGGTCTAACTCACTCCGGTCTATCTCAGTCCAGTCTACCTCACTCTGGTCTATCTCGGTCCGGTCCATCTCAGTCCAATCTATCTCAGTCCAGTCTATCTCAGTCCAGTCTTACTCACTCCGGTCTATCTCAGTCTGGTCTAACTCACTCCGGTCTATCTCACTCCGGTCTAACTCACTCCGGTCTATTTCAGTCTGGTCTAACTCACTCCGGTCTTTCTCAGTCCAATCTATCTCACTCCGGTCTATCTTGGACCGGTCTATCTCACTCCGGTCTATCTCAGTCTGGTCTAACTCACTCCGGTCTGTCTCAGTCTGGTCTAACTCACTCCGGTCTATCTTGGTCTGGTCGAACTCACTCTGGTCTATCTCAGTCCAGTCTAAGTCACTCCGGTCTATCTCAGTCTGGTCTATCTCACTCTGGTCTATCTCAGTCCAGTCTAACTCATTCTGGTCTATCTCGGTCCAATCTAACTCACTCAGGTTTATCTCAGTCTGGTCGAACTCACTCCGATCTATCTCCCTCCGGTCTATCTCAGTCCAGTCTAACTCACTCTGGTCTATCTCGGTCCGGTCTATCTCAGTCTGCTCTAACTCACTCCGGTCTATCTCAGTCTGGTCGAACTCACTCCGATCTATCTCACTCCGGTCTATCTCACTCCGGTCTAACTCACTCCGGTCTAGCTCAGTGCAGTCTATCTCACTCCGGTCTATCTCAGTCCAGTCTAACTCACTCCGGTCTATCGCAATCCAGTCTAACTCACTCTGGTCTATTTCGGTCCGGTCTATCTCAGTCTGGTCTAACACACTCCGATCTATCTCACTCCGGTCTATCTCAGTCCAGTTTATCTCACTCTGGTCTAAATCACTCCGGTCTATCTCAGTCCATTCTAACTCACTCTGGTCGATCTCGGTCCGGTCTATCTCAGTCTGGTCTAACTCACACCGATCTATCTCATTCCGGTCTATCTCAGTCCAGTTTATCTCAGTCTGGTCTAACTCACTCCGGTCTGTCTCACTCCAGTCTATCTCACTCCGGTCTATCTCACTCCGGTCTATCTCACTCTGGTCTATCTCGGTCCACTCTATCTCAGTCCAGTGTATTTCAGTCCGGTCTATCTCACTCCAATCTATCTCACTCCGGTCTATCTCACTCCCGTCTAACTCACTCCAGTCTATCTCACTCCGGTCTATCTCACTCCAATCTATCTCACTCCAGTCTATCTCACTCCGGTCTAATTCGGTCCACTCTGTCTCAGTCCGGTGTATCTCACTCCGGTCTATCTTGGACCGGTCTTACTCACTCCGGTCTATCTCGGTCCGGTCTATCTCACTCCGGTCTATCTCAGTCCGGTCTAACTCACTCCGGTCTATCTCAGTCTGGTCAAACTCACTCCGGTCTATCTCAGTCCAGTCTATCTTACTCCGGTCTATCTCGGTCCGGTCTATCTCACTCCGATCTATCTCTGTCCGGTCTATCTCACTCCGGTCTATCTCAGTCCGGTCGAACTCAGTCCGGTCCATCTCAGTCCAGTCTAACTCACTCCGGTCTATCTCTGTCTGGTCTAACTCACTCTGGTCTATCTCAGTCCAGTCTAACTCATTCTGGTCTATCTCGGTCCAGTCTAACTCATTCAGGTCTATCTCAGTCTGGTCGAACTCACTCCGATCTATCTCACTCCGGTCTATCTCAGTCCAGTCTAACTCACTCAGGTCTATCTCAGTCCAGTCCAATTCACTCCGGTCTATTTCAGTCCAGTCTAATTCACTCTGGTCTATCTCGGTCCGGTCGATCTCAGTCTGGCCTAACTCAGTCCAGTTTATCTCACTCCGGTCTAACTCACTCTGGTCGATCTCGGTCCGCTCTATCTCAGTCTGGTCTAACTCACTCCGATCTTTCTCATTCCGGTCTATCTCAGTCCAGTTTATCTCAGTCTGGTCTATCTCACTCCGGTCTGTCTCACTCCAGTCTATCTCACTCCGGTCTATCTCACTCCGGTCTATCTCACTCTGGTCTATCTCGGTCCACTCTATCAAAGTCCGGTGTATTTCAGTCCGGTCTATCTCACTCCAATCTATCTCACTCCGGTCTATCTCATTCCAGTCTAACTCACTCCAGTCTATCTCACTCCGGTCTATCTCAGTCTAGTCTAACTCACTCCGGTCTATCTCAGTCCAGTCCAAATCACTTCGGTCTATCTCAGTCCAATCTAACTCACTCTGGTCTATCTCGGTCCGGTCAATCTCAGTCTGGTCTAACTCACTCCGATCTATCTCACTCCGGTCTATCTCAGTCCAGTTTATCTCACTCTGGTCTAACTCAATCCGGTCTATCTAGGTCCAGACTTACTCATTCTGGTCTATCTCGGTCGGGTCGATCTCAGTCTGGTCTAACTCACTCCGATCTATCTTATTCCGGTCTATCTCAGTCCAGTTTATCTCAGTCCGGTCTAACTCAGTCCGGTCTATCTCACTGCAATCTATCTCACTCCGGTCTATCTCACTCCGGTCTAACTCACTCCGGTCTATCTCACTCCGGTCTATCTCACTCCGGTCTAACTCACTCCGGTCGATCTCAGTCTGGTCTAACTCACTCCGGTCTATCTCAGTCTGGTCTAACTCACTCCGATCTATTTCAGTCTGGTCTAACTCACTGCGGTCTATCTCAGTCCAATCTATCTCACTCCGGTCCATCTCGGTCCGGTCTATCTCACTCCGGTCTATCTCAGTCTGGTCTAACTCACTCCGGTCCATCTCAGTCTGGTCTAACTCACTCCGGTCTATCTTGGTCCGGTCGAACTCACTCCGGTCTATCTCAGTCCAGTCTAAGTCACTCCGGTCTATCTCAGTCTGGTCTAACTCACTCTGGTCTATCTCAGTCCAGTCTAACTCATTCTGGTCTATCTCGGTCCAGTCGAACTCATTCAGGTCTATCTCAGTCTGGTCGAACTCACTCCGATCTATCTCACTCCGGTCTATCTCAGTCCAGTCTAACTCACTCCGGTCTATCGCATCCAGTCTAACTCACTCTGGTCTATTTCGGTCCGGTCTATCTCAGTCTGGTCTAACACACTCCGATCTATCTCACTCCGGTCTATCTCAGTCCAGATTATCTCACTCTGGTCTAAATCACTCCGGTCTATCTCAGTCCAGTCTAACTCACTCTGGTCTATCTCGGTCCGGTCTATCTCAGTCTGGTCTAACTCACTCCGGTCTATCTCAGTCTGGTCTAACTCACTCCGGTCTATCTCAGTCCAGTCTAACTCATTCTGGTCTATCTCGGTCCAGTCTAAATCATTCCGGTCTATCTCAGTCTGGTCGAACTCACTCCGATCTATCTCACTCCTGTCTATCTCAGTCCAGTCTAACTCACTCCGGTCTATCTCACTCCGGTCTAACTCACTCCGGTCTATCTCAGTCCAGTCTACCTCACTCTGGTCTATCTCGGTCCGGTCTATCTCAGTCCAATCTATCTCAGTCCAGTCTATCTCAGTCCAGTCTTACTCACTCTGGTCTATCTCAGTCTGGTCTAACTCACTCCGGTCTATCTCACTCCGGTCTAACTCACTCCGGTCTATTTCAGTCTGGTCTAACTCACTCCGGTCTATCTCAGTCCAGTCTAAGTCACTCCGGTCTATCTCAGTCTGTTCTAACTCACTCTGGTCTATCTCAGTCCAGTCTAACTCATTCTGGTCTATCTCGGTCCAGTCGAACTCACTCAGGTCTATCTCAGTCTGGTCGAACTCACTCCGATCTATCTCACTCCGGTCTATCTCAGTCCAGTCTAACTCACTCCGGTCTATCTCACTCCGGTCTAACTCACTCCGGTCTATTTCAGTCTGGTCTAACTCACTCCGGTCTATCTCAGTCCAATCTATCTCACTCAGTTCTATCTCGGACCGGTCTATCTCACTCCGGTCTATCTCAGTCTGGTCTAACTCACTCCGGTCTGTCTCAGTCTGGTCTAACTCACTCCGGTCTATCTTGGTCTGGTCGAACTCACTCTGGTCTATCTCAGTCCAGTCTAAGTCACTCCGGTCTATCTCAGTCTGGTCTATCTCACTCTGGTCTATCTCAGTCCAGTCTAACTCATTCTGGTCTATCTCGGTCCAATCTAACTCACTCAGGTCTATCTCAGTCTGGTCGAACTCACTCCGATCTATCTCCTTCCGGTCTATCTCAGTCCAGTCTAACTCACTCTGGTCTATCTCGGTCAGGTCTATCTCAGTCTGCTCTAACTCACTCCGGTCTATCTCAGTCTGGTCTAACTCACTCCGTTCTATCTCAGTCCAGTCTAACTCATTCTGGTCTATCTCGGTCCAGTCTAACTCACTCCAGTCTATCTTAGTCTGATCGAACTCACTCCGATCTATCTCACTCCGGTCTATCTCACTCCGGTCTAACTCACTCCGGTCTAGCTCAGTCCAGTCTACCTCACTCCTGTCTATCTCAGTCCAGTCTAACTCACTCCGGTCGATCTCAGTCTAGTCTAACTCACTCCGGTCTATCTCAGTCTGGTCTAACTCACTCCGATCTATTTCAGTCTGGTCTAACTCACTGCGGTCTATCTCAGTCCAATCTATCTCACTCCGGTCCATCTCGGTCCGGTCTATCTCACTCCGGTCTATCTCAGTCTGGTCTAACTCACTCCGGTCCATCTCAGTCTGGTCTAACTCACTCCGGTCTATCTTGGTCCGGTCGAACTCACTCCGGTCTATCTCAGTCCAGTCTAAGTCACTCCGGTCTATCTCAGTCTGGTCTAACTCACTCTGGTCTATCTCAGTCCAGTCTAACTCATTCTGGTCTATCTCGGTCCAGTCGAACTCACTCAGGTCTATCTCAGTCTGGTCGAACTCACTCCGATCTATCTCACTCCGGTCTATCTCAGTCCAGTCTAACTCACTCCGGTCTATCGCAATCCAGTCTAACTCACTCTGGTCTATTTCGGTCCGGTCTCTCTCAGTCTGGTCTAACACACTCCGATCTATCTCACTCCGGTCTATCTCAGTCCAGTTTATCTCACTCTGGTCTAAATCACTCCGGTCTATCTCAGTCCAGTCTAACTCACTCTGGTCTATCTCGGTCCGGTCTATCTCAGTCTGGTCTAACTCACTCCGGTCTATCTCAGTCTGGTCTAACTCACTCCGGTCTATCTCAGTCCAGTCTAACTCATTCTGGTCTATCTCGGTCCAGTCTAAATCATTCCGGTATATCTCAGTCTGGTCGAACTCACTCCGATCTATCTCACTCCTGTCTATCTCAGTCCAGTCTAACTCACTCCGATCTATCTCACTCCGGTCTAACTCACTCCGGTCTATCTCAGTCAAGTCTACCTCACTCTGGTCTATCTCGGTCCGGTCTATCACAGTCCAATCTATCTCAGTCCAGTCTATCTCAGTCCAGTCTTACTCACTCCGGTCTATCTCAGTCTGGTCTAACTCACTCCGGTCTAACTCACTCCGGTCTAACTCACTCCGGTCTATTTCAGTCTGGTCTAACTCACTCCGGTCTATCTCAGTCCAATCTATCTCACTCCGGTCTATCTCGGACCGGTCTATCTCACTCCGGTCTATCTCAGTCTGGTCTAACTCACTCCGGTCTGTCTCAGTCTGGTCTTACTCACTCCGGTCTATCTTGGTCTGGTCGAACTCACTCTGGTCTATCTCAGTCCAGTCTAAGTCACTCCGGTCTATCTCAGTCTGGTCTATCTCACTCTGGTCTATCTCAGTCCAGTCTAACTCATTCTGGTCTATCTCGGTCCAATCTAACTCACTCAGGTCTATCTCAGTCTGGTCGAACTCACTCCGATCTATCTCCCTCCGGTCTATCTCAGTCCAGTCTAACTCACTCTGGTCTATCTCGGTCCGGCCTATCTCAGTCTGCTCTAACTCACTACGGTCTATCTCAGTCTGGTCTAACTCACTCCGGTCTATCTCAGTCCAGTCTAACTCATTCTGGTCTATCTCGGTCCAGTCTAACTCACTCCGGTCTATCTCAGTCTGGTCGAATTCACTCCAATCTATCTCACTCCGGTCTATCTCACTCCGGTCTAACTCACTCCGGTCTAGCTCAGTCCAGTCTACCTCACTCCGGTCTATCTCAGTCCAGTCTAACTCACTCCGGTCTATCTCAGTCTGGTCTAACTCACTCCGGTCTATCTCAGTCTGGTCTAACTCACTCCGGTCTATCTCAGTCTGGTCTAACTCACTCCGGTCTATTTCAGTCTGGTCTAACTCACTCCCGTCTATCTCAGTCCAATCTATCTCACTCCGGTCTATCTCGGACCGGTCTATCTCACTCCGGTCTATCTCAGTCTGGTCTAACTCACTCCGGTCTGTCTCAGTCTGGTCTTACTCACTCCGGTCTATCTTGGTCTGGTCGAACTCACTCTGGTCTATCTCAGTCCAGTCTAAGTCACTCCGGTCTATCTCAGTCTGGTCTATCTCACTCTGGTCTATCTCAGTCCAGTCTAACTCATTCTGGTCTATCTCGGTCCAATCTAACTCACTCAGGTCTATCTCAGTCTGGTCGAACTCACTCCGATCTATCTCCCTCCGGTCTATCTCAGTCCAGTCTAACTCACTCTGGTCTATCTCGGTCCGGCCTATCTCAGTCTGCTCTAACTCACTACGGTCTATCTCAGTCTGGTCTAACTCACTCCGGTCTATCTCAGTCCAGTCTAACTCATTCTGGTCTATCTCGGTCCAGTCTAACTCACTCCGGTCTATCTCAGTCTGGTCGAATTCACTCCAATCTATCTCACTCCGGTCTATCTCACTCCGGTCTAACTCATTCCGGTCTAGCTCAGTCCAGTCTACCTCACTCCGGTCTATCTCATTCCAGTCTAACTCACTCCGGTCGATCTCAGTCTGGTCTAACTCAATCCGGTCTATCTCAGTCTGGTCTAACTCACTCCGGTCTATTTCAGTCTGGTCTAACTCACTGCGGTCTATCTCAGTCCAATCTATCTCACTCCGGTCTATCTTGGACCGGTCTATCTCACTCCGGTCTATCTCAGTCTGGTCTAACTCACTCCGGTCTGTCTCAGTCTGGTCTAACTCACTCCGGTCTATCTTGGTCTGGTCGAACTCACTCTGGTCTATCTCAGTCCAGTCTAAGTCACTCCGGTCTATCTCAGTCTGGTCTATCTCACTCTGGTCTATCTCAGTCCAGTCTAACTCATTCTGGTCTATCTCGGTCCAATCTAACTCACTCAGGTTTATCTCAGTCTGGTCGAACTCACTCCGATCTATCTCCCTCCGGTCTATCTCAGTCCAGTCTAACTCACTCTGGTCTATCTCGGTCCAGTCTATCTCAGTCTGCTCTAACTCACTCCGGTCTGTCTCAGTCTGGTCTAACTCACTCCGGTTTATCTTGGTCTGGTCGAACTCACTCTGGTCTATCTCAGTCCAGTCTAAGTCACTCCGGTCTATCTCAGTCTAGTCAATCTCACGCTGGTCTATCTCAGTCCAGTCTAACTCATTCTGGTCTACCTCGGTCCGGTCTATCTCAGTCTGCTCTAACTCAATACGGTCTATTTCAGTCTGGTCTAACTCACTCCGGTCTATCTCAGTCCAGTCTAACTCATTCTGGTCTATCTCGGTCCAGTCTAACTCATTCCGGTCTATCTCAGTCTGGTCGAACTCACTCCGATCTATCTCACTCCTGTCTATCTCAGTCCAGTCTAACTCACTCCGATCTATCTCACTCCGGTCTATCTCAGTCCAGTTTATCTCACTCTGGTCTAAATCACTCCGGTCTATCTCAGTCCAGTCTAACTCACTCTGGTCGATCTCGGTCCGGTCTATCTCAGTCTGGTCTAACTCACTCCGATCTATCTCATTCCGGTCTATCTCAGTCCAGTTTATCTCAGTCTGGTCTAACTCACTCCGGTCTGTCTCACTCCAGTCTATCTCACTCCGGTCTATCTCACTCCGGTCTATCTCACTCTGGTCTATCTCGGTCCACTCTATCTCAGTCCGGTGTATTTCAGTCCGGTCTATCTCACTCCAATCTATCTCACTCCCGTCTATCTCACTCCCGTCTAACTCACTCCAGTCTATCTCACTCCGGTCTATCTCACTCCGGTCTATCTCACTCCGGTCTAACTCACTCTGGTCTATCTCAGACCGGTCTATCTCACTCCAATCTATCTCACTCCAGTCTATCTCACTCCGGTCTAACTCGGTCCACTCTGCCTCAGTCCGGTGTATCTTACTCCGGTCTATCTTGGTCCGGTCTAACTCACTCCGGTCTATCTCGGTCCGGTCTATCTCACTCCGGTCTATCTCAGTCCGGTCTAACTCACTCCGGTCTATCTCAGTCTGGTCAAACTCACTCCGGTCTATCTCAGTCCAGTCTATCTTACTCCGGTCTATCTCGGTCCGGTCTATCTCACTCCGATCTATCTCTGTCCGGTCTATCTCACTCCGGTCTATCTCAGTCCGGTCGAACTCAGTCCGGTCCATCTCAGTCCAGTCTAACTCACTCCGGTCTATCTCTGTCTGGTCTAACTCACTCTGGTCTATCTCAGTCCAGTCTAACTCATTCTGGTCTATCTCGGTCCAGTCTAACTCATTCAGGTCTATCTCAGTCTGGTCGAACTCACTCCGATCTATCTCACTCCGGTCTATCTCAGTCCAGTCTAACTCACTCAGGTCTATCTCAGTCCAGTCCAATTCACTCCGGTCTATTTCAGTCCAGTCTAACTCACTCTGGTCTATCTCGGTCCGGTCGATCTCAGTCTGGCCTAACTCAGTCCAGTTTATCTCACTCCGGTCTAACTCACTCTGGTCGATCTCGGTCCGGTCTATCTCAGTCTGGTCTAACTCACTCCGATCTATCTCATTCCGGTCTATCTCAGTCCAGTTTATCTCAGTCTGGTCTAACTCACTCCGGTCTGTCTCACTCCAGTCTATCTCACTCCGGTCTATCTCACTCCGGTCTATCTCACTCTGGTCTATCTCGGTCCACTCTATCTCAGTCCGGTGTATTTCAGTTCGGTCTATCTCACTCCAATCTATCTCACTCAGGTCTATCTCATTCCGGTCTAACTCACTCCAGTCTATCTCACTCCGGTCTATCTCACTCCGGTCTATCTCACTCCGGTCTAACTCACTCTGGTCTATCTCAGTCCGGTCAAACTCAGTCCGGTCTATCTCACTCCAATCTATCTCACTCTAGTCGATCTCACTCCAGTCTATCTCACTCCGATCTATCTCACTCCGGTCTATCTCACTCTGGTCTATCTCGGTCCATTCTATCTCAGTCCGGTCTAACTCACTCCGGTCTATCTCAGTCCAGTCTAACTCATTCTGGTCTATCTCGGTCCAGTCTAACTCACTCCGGTCTATCTCAGTCTGATCGAACTCACTCCAATCTATCTCACTCCGGTCTTTCTCAGTCCAGTCTAACTCACTCCGGTCTATCTCACTCCGGTCTAACTCACTCCGGTCTATCTCAGTCCAGTCTACCTCACTCCGGTCTATCTCAGTCCAGTCTAACTCACTCCGGTCTATCTCAGTCTGGTCTAACTCACTCCGGTCTATCTCAGTCTGGTCTAACTCACTCCGGTCTATTTCAGTCTGGTCTAACTCACTCCAGTCTATCTCAGTCCAATCTATCTCACTCCGGTCCATCTCGGTCCGGTCTATCTCACTCCGGTCTATCTCAGTCTGGTCTAACTCACTCCGATCTATCTCACTCCGGTCTATCTCAGTCCAGTCCAATTCACGCCGGTCTATTTCAGTCCAGTCTAACTCACTCTGGTCTATCTCGGTCCGGTCTATCTCAGTCTGGTCTATCTCAGTGTAGTTTATCTCACTCCGGTCTAACTCACTCCGGTCTATCTCAGTCCAGTCTAACTCACTCTGGTCTATCTCGGTCGGGTCGATCTCAGTCTGGTCCAACTCACTCCGATCTATCTCATTCCGGTCTATCTCAGTCCAGTTTATCTCAGTCTGGTCTAACTCACTCCGGTCTATCTCACACCAGTCTATCTCCCTCAGGTCTATCTCACTCCGATCTATCTCACTCTGGTCTATCTCGGCCCACTCTATCTCAGTCCGGTCTAACTCAGTCCGGTCTATCTCGCTGCAATCTATCTCACTCCGGTCTGTCTCACTCCGGTCCATCTCACTCCGGTCCATCTCGCTCCGGTCTAACTCACTCCGGTCTAACTCACTCCAGTCTATCTCACTCCGGTCTATCTCAGTCCAGTCTAACTCACTCTGGTCGATCTCGGTCCGGTCTATCTCAGTCTGGTCTAACTCACTCCGATCTATCTCATTACGGACTATCTCAGTCCAGTTTATCTCAGTCTGGTCTAACTCACTCCGGTCTGTCTCACTCCAGTCTATCTCACTCCAGTCTTTCTCACTCCGGTCTATCTCACTCTGGTCTATCTCGCTACACTCTATCTCAGTCCGGTGTATTTCAGTCCGGTCTATCTCACTCCAATCTATCTCACTCCGGTCTATCTCACTCCGGTCTAACTCACTCCAGTCTATCTCACTCCGGTCTATCTCACTCCGGTCTATCTCACTCCGTCTAACTCACTCTGGTCTATCTCAGTCCGGTCAAACTCAGTCCGGTCTATCTCACTCCAATCTATCTCACTCCAGTCTATGTCACTCCGGTCTATCTCGGTCCACTCTGTCTCAGTCCGGTGTATCTCACTCCGGTCTATCTCGGTCCGGTCTATCTCACTCCGGTCTATCTCGGTCCGGTCTATCTCACTCTGGTCTATCACAGTCTGGTCTAACTCACTCCGGTCTATCTCACTCCGGTCTAACTCACTCTGGTCTATCTCAGTCCGGTCTAACTCACTCCGGTCCATCTCAGTCTGGTCTAACTCACTCCAGTCTATCTCAGTCTGGTCTAACTCACTCCGGTCTATCTCAGTCAATTCTATCTCACTCCGGTCTATCTCACTCCAGTCTATCTCACTCCGGTCTATCTCGGTCCAATCGATCTCAGTCCGGTGTATCTCACTCCGGTCTATCTCGGTCCGGTCTATCTCATTCCGGACTATCTCGGTCCGGTCTATCTCACTCCGGTCTATCTCAGTCTGGTCTAACCTACTCCGGTCTATCTCAGTCTGGTCAAAATCACTCCGGTCTATCTCAGTCCAATCTACCTTACTCCGATCTATCTCGGTTCGGTCTATCTCACTCCGATCTATCTCGGTCCGGTCTATCTCACTCTGGTCTATCTCAGTCCGGTCGAACTCACTCCGGTCCATCTCAGTCCAGTCTAACTCACTCCGGTCTATCTCAGTCTGGTCTAACTCACTCTGGTCGATCTCAGTCCAGTCGAACTCATTCTGGTCTATCTCGGTCCAGTCTAACTCACTCAGGTCTATCTCAGTCTGGTCGAACTCACTCCGATCTATCTCACTCCGGTCTATCTCAGTCCAGTCTAACTCAGTCCGGTCTATCTCAGTCCAGTCCAACACACTCCGGTCTATCTCAGTCCAATCTAACTCACTCTGGTCTATCTCGGTCCAGTCAATCTCAGTTTGGTCTAACTCACTCCGATCTATCTCACTCCGGACTATCTCAGTCCAGTTTATCTCACTCTGGTCTAACTCAATCCGGTCTATCTCAGTCCAGTCTAACTCACTCTGGTTTATCTCGGTCGGGTCGATCTCAGTCTGGTCTAACTCACTCCGATCTATCTCATTACGGTCTATCTCAGTCCAGTTTATCTCAGTCTGGTCTAACTCACTCCGGTCTATCTCACTGCAGTCTATCTCACTCCGGTCTATCTCACTCCGGTCTATCTCACTCTGGTCTATCTCGGGCCACTCAATCTCAGTCCGGTCTAACTCAGTCCGGTCTATCTCACTGCAATCTATCTCACTCCGGTCTGTCTCACTCCGGTCTATCTTACTCCGGTCTATCTCACTCCGGTCTATCTCACTCCGGTCTAACTCACTCCGGTCTAACTCACTCCAGTCTATCTCACTCCGGTCTATCTCACTCCGGTCTAACTCACTCCGGTCTATCTCACTCCAGTCTATCTCACTCCGGTCTATCTCACTCTGGTCTATCTCGGTCCACTCTATCTCAGTACGGTCTAACTCACTCCGGTCTATCTCAGTCCAGTCTAACTCATTCTGGTCTATCTCGGTCCAGTCTAACTCACTCCGGTCTATCTCAGTCTGGTCGAACTCACTCCGATCTTTCTCACTCCGGTCTTTCTCAGTCCAGTCTAACTCACTCCGGTCTATCTCACTCCGGTCTAACTCACTCCGGTCTATCTCAGTCCAGTCTACCTCACTCCGGTCTATCTCAGTCCAGTCTAACTCACTCCGGTCTATCTCAGTCTGGTCTAACTCACTCCGGTCTATCTCAGTCTGGTCTAACTCACTCCGGTCTATTTCAGTCTGGTCTAACTCAGTCCGGTCTATCTCAGTCCAATCTATCTCACTCCGGTCCACCTCGGTCCAGTCTGTCTCACTCCGGTCTATCTCAGTCTGGTCTAACTCACTCCGGTCCATCTCAGTCTGGTCTAACTCACTCCGGTCTATCTTGGTCCGGTCGAACTCACTCCGGTCTATCTCATTCCAGTCTAAGTCACTCCGGTCTATCTCAGTCTGGTCTAACTCACTCTGGTCGATCTCAGTCCAGTCGAACTCATTCTGGTCGATCTCGGTCCAGTCTAACTCACTCAGGTCTATCTCAGTCTGGTCGAACTCACTCCGATCTATCTCACTCCAGTCTAACTCACTCAGGTCTATCTCAGTCTGGTCGAACTCACTCCGATCTATCTCACTCCGGTCTATCTCAGTCCAGTCTAACTCACTGCAGTCTATCTCAATCCAGTCCAACTCACTCCGGTCTATCTCAATCCAGTCTAACTCACTCTGGTCTATCTCGGTCCGGTCTATCTCAGTCTGGTCTAACTCACTCCGATCTATCTCACTCCGGTCTATCTCAGTCCAGTTTATCTCACTCTGGTCTAAATCACTCCGGTCTATCTCAGTCCAGTCTAACTCACTCTGGTCGATCTCGGTCCGGTCTATCTCAGTCTGGTCTAACTCACTCCGATCTATCTCACTCCGGACTATCTCAGTCCAGTTTATCTCACTCTGGTCTAACTCAATCCGGTCTATCTCAGTCCAGTCTAACTCACTCTGGTTTATCTCGGTCGGGTCGATCTCAGTCTGGTCTAACTCACTCCGATCTATCTCATTCCGGTCTATCTCAGTCCAGTTTATCTCAGTCTGGTCTAACTCACTCCAGTCTATCTCACTCCGGTCTATCTTGGTCCACTCTGTCTCAGTCCGGTGTATCTCATTCCGGTCTATCTCGGTCCGGTCTATCTCACTCCGGTCTATCTCGGTCCGGTCTATCTCACTCCGGTCTATCTCAGTCTGGTCTAACTCACTCCGGTCTATCTCACTCCAGTCTAACTCACTCTGGTCTATCTCAGTCCGGTCTAACTCACTCCGGTCCATCTCAGTCTGGTCTAACTCACTCCAGTTTATCTCAGTCTGGTCTAACTCACTCCGGTCTATCTCAGTCAATTCTATCTCACTCCGGTCTATCTCACTCCAGTCTATCTCACTCCGGTCTATCTCGGTCCAATTGATCTCAGTCCGGTGTATCTCACTCCGGTCTATCTCGGTCTGGTCTATCTCAGTCCGGACTATCTCGGTCCGGTCTATCTCACTCCGGTCTATCTCAGTCTGGTCCAACTCACTCCGGTCTATCTCAGTCTGGTCAAAATCACTCCGGTCGATCTCAGTCCAATATATCTTACTCCGGTCTATCTCGGTCCGGTCTATCTCACTCCGATCTATCTCGGTCTGGTCTATCTCACTCCGGTCTATCTCAGTCCGGTCGAACTCACTCCGGTCCATCTCAGTCCAGTCTAACTCACTCCGGTCTATCTCAGTCTGGTCTAACTCACTCTGGTCGATCTCAGTCCAGTCGAACTCATTCTGGTCTATCTCGGTCCAGTCTAACTCACTCAGGTCTATCTCAGTCTGGTCGAACTCACTCCGATCTATCTCACTCCGGTCTATCTTAGTCCAGTCTAACTCACTCCGGTCTATCTCAATCCAGTCCAACTCACTCCGGTCTATCTCAGTCCAATCTAACTCACTCTGGTCTATCTCGGTCCGGTCAATCTCAGTCTGGTCTAACTCACTCCGATCTATCTCACTCCGGCCTATCTCAGTCCAGTTTATCTCACTCTGGTCTAACTCAATCCGGTCTATCTCAGTCCAGTCTAACTCAATCTGGTCTATCTCGGTCGGGTCGATCTCAGTCTGGTCTAACTCACTCCGATCTATCTCATTCCGGTCTATCTCAGTCCAGTTTATCTCAGTCTGGTCTAAATCACTCCTGTCTATCTCACTCTGGTCTATCTCACTCCGGGGGTCTATCTCACTCCGGTCTATCTCACTCTGGTCTATCACGGCCCACTCTATCTCAGTCCGGTCTAACTCAGTCCGGTCTATCTCACTGAAATCTATCTCACTCCGGTCTATCTCACTCCGGTCTATCTCACTCCGGTCTAACTCACTCCGGTCTATCTCACGCCGGTCTATCTCATTACAGTCTAACTCACTCTGGTCTATCTCGGTCCGGGATATCTCAGTCTGGTCTAACTCACTCCGTTCTATCTCAGTCTGGTCGAACTCACTCCGATCTATCTCACTACTGTCTATCTCAGTCCAGTCTAACTCACTCCGGTCTATCTCACTCTGGTCTAACTCACTCCGGTCTATCTCAGTCCAGTCTACCTCACTCTGGTCTATCTCGGTCCGGTCTATCTCAGTCCAATCTATCTCAGTCCAGTCTATCTCAGTCCAGTCTTACTCACTCCGGTCTATCTCAGTCCAGTCTAACTCACTCCGGTCTATCTCAGTCTGGTCTAACTCACTCCGGTCTATCTCAGTCTGGTCTAACTCACTCCGGTCTATTTCAGTCTGGTCTAACTCACTCCGGTCTATCTCAGTCCAATCTATCTCACTCCGGTCTATCTCAGACCGGTCTATCTCACTCCGGTCTATCTCAGTCTGGTCTAACTCACTCCGGTCTGTCTCAGTCTGGTCTAACTCACTCCGGTCTATCTTGGTCTGGTCGAACTCACTCTGGTCTATCTCAGTCCAGTCTAAGTCACTCCGGTCTATTTCGGTCCGGTCTATCTCACTCCGATCTGTCTCGGTCCGGTCTATCTCACTCCGGTCTATCTCAGTCCGGTCGAACTCACTCCAGTCCATCTCAGTCCAGTCTAACTCACTCCGGTCTATCTCAGTCTGGTCTAACTCATTCTGGTCGATCTCAGTCCAGTCGAACTCATTCTGGTCTATCTCGGTCCAGTCTAACTCATGCAGGTCTATCTCAGTCTGGTCGAACTCACTCCGATCTATCTCACTCCGGTCTATCTCAGTCCAGTCTAACTCACTCCGGTCTATCTCAGACCAGTCCAACACACTCCGGTCTATCTCAGTCCAATCTAACTCACTCTGGTCTATCTCGGTCCGGTCAATCTCAGTCTGGTCTAACTCACTCCGATCTATCTCACTCCGGTCTATCTCAGTCCAGTTTATCTCAGTCTGGTCTAACTCACTCCAGTCTATCTCACTCCGGTCTATCTTGGTCCACTCTGTCTCAGTCCGGTGTATCTCATTCCGGTCTATCTCGGTCCGGTCTATCTCACTCCGGTCTATCTCGGTCCGGTCTATCTCACTCCGGTCTATCTCAGTCTGGTCTAACTCACTCCGGTCTATCTCACTCCAGTCTAACTCACTCTGGTCTATCTCAGTCCGGTCTAACTCACTCCGGTCCATCTCAGTCTGGTCTAACTCACTCCAGTTTATCTCAGTCTGGTCTAACTCACTCCGGTCTATCTCAGTCAATTCTATCTCACTCCGGTCTATCTCACTCCAGTCTATCTCACTCCGGTCTATCTCGGTCCAATTGATCTCAGTCCGGTGTATCTCACTCCGGTCTATCTCGGTCTGGTCTATCTCAGTCCGGACTATCTCGGTCCGGTCTATCTCACTCCGGTCTATCTCAGTCTGGTCCAACTCACTCCGGTCTATCTCAGTCTGGTCAAAATCACTCCGGTCGATCTCAGTCCAATATATCTTACTCCGGTCTATCTCGGTCCGGTCTATCTCACTCCGATCTATCTCGGTCTGGTCTATCTCACTCCGGTCTATCTCAGTCCGGTCGAACTCACTCCGGTCCATCTCAGTCCAGTCTAACTCACTCCGGTCTATCTCAGTCTGGTCTAACTCACTCTGGTCGATCTCAGTCCAGTCGAACTCATTCTGGTCTATCTCGGTCCAGTCTAACTCACTCAGGTCTATCTCAGTCTGGTCGAACTCACTCCGATCTATCTCACTCTGGTCTATCTCAGTCCAGTCTAACTCACTCCGGTCTATCTTAGTCCAGTCCAACTCACTCCGGTCTATCTCAGTCCAATCTAACTCACTCTGGTCTATCTCGGTCCGGTCAATCTCAGTCTGGTCTAACTCACTCCGATCTATCTCACTCCGGCCTATCTCAGTCCAGTTTATCTCACTCTGGTCTAACTCAATCCGGTCTATCTCAGTCCAGTCTAACTCAATCTGGTCTATCTCGGTCGGGTCGATCTCAGTCTGGTCTAACTCACTCCGATCTATCTCATTCCGGTCTATCTCAGTCCAGTTTATCTCAGTCTGGTCTAACTCACTCCTGTCTATCTCACTCTGGTCTATCTCACTCCGGGGGTCTATCTCACTCCGGTCTATCTCACTCTGGTCTATCTCGGCCCACTCTATCTCAGTCCGGTCTAACTCAGTCCGGTCTATCTCACTGAAATCTATCTCACTCCGGTCTATCTCACTCCGGTCTATCTCACTCCGGTCTAACTCACTCCGGTCTATCTCACGCCGGTCTATCTCACTCCGGTCTAACTCACTCCGGTCTATCTCATTACAGTCTAACTCACTCTGGTCTATCTCGGTCCGGGATATCTCAGTCTTGTCTAACTCACTCCGTTATATCTCAGTCTGGTCGAACTCACTCCGATCTATCTCACTACTGTCTATCTCAGTCCAGTCTAACTCACTCCGGTCTATCTCACTCCGGTCTAACTCACTCCGGTCTATCTCAGTCCAGTCTACCTCACTCTGGTCTATCTCGGTCCGGTCTATCTCAGTCCAATCTATCTCAGTCCAGTCTATCTCAGTCCAGTCTTACTCACTCCGGTCTATCTCAGTCCAGTCTAACTCACTCCGGTCTATCTCAGTCTGGTCTAACTCACTCCGGTCTATCTCAGTCTGGTCTAACTCACTCCGGTCTATTTCAGTCTGGTCTAACTCACTCCGGTCTATCTCAGTCCAATCTATCTCACTCCGGTCTATCTCAGACCGGTCTATCTCACTCCGGTCTATCTCAGTCTGGTCTAACTCACTCCGGTCTGTCTCAGTCTGGTCTAACTCACTCCGGTCTATCTTGGTCTGGTCGAACTCACTCTGGTCTATCTCAGTCCAGTCTAAGTCACTCCGGTCTATTTCGGTCCGGTCTATCTCACTCCGATCTGTCTCGGTCCGGTCTATCTCACTCCGGTCTATCTCAGTCCGGTCGAACTCACTCCAGTCCATCTCAGTCCAGTCTAACTCACTCCGGTCTATCTCAGTCTGGTCTAACTCATTCTGGTCGATCTCAGTCCAGTCAAACTCATTCTGGTCTATCTCGGTCCAGTCTAACTCATGCAGGTCTATCTCAGTCTGGTCGAACTCACTCCGATCTATCTCACTCCGGTCTATCTCAGTCCAGTTTAGCTCACTCTGGTCTAACTCAATCCGGTCTATCTCAGTCCAGTCTAACTCACTCTGGTCTATCTCGGTCGGGTCGATCTCAGTCTGGTCTAACTCACTCCGATCTATCTTATTCAGGTCTATCTCAGTCCAGTTTATCTCAGTCTGGTCTAACGCACTCCGGTCTATCTCACTCCAGTCTATCTCACTCCGGTCTATCTCACTCTGGTCTATCTCGGCCCACTCTATCTCAGTCCGGTCTAACTCAGTCCGGTCTATCTCACTGCAATCTATCTCACTCCCCTCTATCTCACTCCGGTCTAACTCACTCCGGTCTATCTCACTCCGGTCTATCTCACTCCGGTCTAACTCACTCCGGTCTATCTCAGTCCAGTCTAACTCACTCTGGTCTATCTCGGTCCGGTCTATCTCAGTCTGGTCTAACTCACTCCGGTCTATCTCAGTCTGGTCTAACTCACTCCGGTCTATCTCAGTCCAGTCTAACTCATTCTGGTCGATCTCGGTCCGGTCTATCTCAGTCCAATCTATCTCAGTCCAGTCTATCTCAGTCCAGTCTAACTCACTCCGGTCTATCTCACTCCGGTCTAACTCACTCCGGTCTATCTCAGTCCAGTCTACCTCACTCCGGTCTATCTCAGTCCAGTCTAACTCACTCCGGTCTATCTCAGTCTGGTCTAACTCACTCCGGTCTATCTCAGTCTGGTCTAACTCACTCCGGTCTATCTCAGTCTGGTCTAACTCACTCCGGTCTATTTCAGTCTGGTCTAACTCACTCCCGTCTATCTCAGTCCAATCTATCTCACTCCGGTTCATCTCGGTCCGGTCTATCTCACTCCGGTCTATCTCAGTCTGGTCTAACTCACTCCGGTCCATCTCAGTCTGGTCTAACTCACTCCGGTCTATCTTGGTCCGGTCGAACTCACTCTGGTCTATCTCAGTCCAGTCTAAGTCACTCCGGTCTATCTCAGTCTGGTCTAACTCACTCTGGTCGATCTCAGTCCAGTCGAACTCATTCTGGTCGATCTCAGTCCAGTCTAACTCGCTCAGGTCTATCTCAGTCTGGTCGAACACACTCCGATCTATCTCACTCCGGTCTATCTCAGTCCAGTCTAACTCACTCCAGTCTAACTCAATCCAGTCCAACTCACTCCGGTCTATCTCAATCCAGTCTAACTCACTCCGGTCTATCTCGGTCTGGTCTATCTCAGTCTGGTCTAACTCACTCCGATCTATCTCACTCCGGTCTATCTCAGTCCAGTTTATCTCACTCTGGTCTAAATCACTCCGGTCTATCTCAGTCCAGTCTAACTCACTCTGGTCGATCTCGGTCCGGTCTATCTCAGTCTGGTCTAACTCACTGCGATCTATCTCATTCCGGTCTATCTCAGTCCAGTTTATCTCAGTCTGGTCTAACTCACTCCGGTCTGTCTCACTCAAGACTATCTCACTCCGGTCTATCTCACTCCGGTCTATCTCACTCTGGTCTATCTCGGTCCACTCTATCTCAGTCCGGTGTATTTCAGTCCGGTCTATCTCACTCCAATCTATCTCACTCCGGTCTATCTCACTCCGGTCTAACTCACTCCAGTCTATTTCACTCCGGTCTATCTCACTCCGGTCTATCTCACTCCGGTCTAACTCACTCTGGTCTATCTCAGTCCGGTCAAACTCAGTCCGGTCTATCTCACTCCAATCTATCTCACTCCAGTCTATCTCACTCCGGTCTATCTCGGTCCACTCTGTCTCAGTCCGGTGTATCTCACTCCGGTCTATCTCGGTCCGGTCTATCTCACTCCGGTCTATCTCGGTCCGGTCTATCTCACTCCGGTCTATCTCAGTCTGGTCTAACTCACACCGGTCTATCTCACTCCAGTCTAACTCACTCTGGTCTATCTCAGTCCGGTCTAACTCACTCCGGTCCATCTCAGTCTGGTCTAACTCACTCCAGTTTATCTCAGTCTGGTCTAACTCACTCCGGTCTATCTCAGTCAATTCTATCTCACTCCGGTCTATCTCACTCCAGTCTATCTCACTCCGGTCTATCTCGGTCCAATCGATCTCAGTCCGGTGTATCTCACTCCGGTCTATCTCGGTCTGGTCTATCTCAGTCCGGACTATCTCGGTCCGGTCTATCTCACTCCGGTCTATCTCAGTCTGGTCCAACTCACTCCGGTCTATCTCAGTCTGGTCAAAATCACTCCGGTCGATCTCAGTCCACTCTATCTTACTCCGGTCTATCTCGGTCCGGTCTATCTCACTCCGATCTATCTCGGTCCGGTCTATCTCACTCGGGTCTATCTCAGTCCGGTCGAACTCACTCCGGTCCATCTCAGTCCAGTCTAACTCACTCCGGTCTATCTCAGTCTGGTCTAACTCACTCTGGTCGATCTCAGTCCAGTCGAACTCATTCTGGTCTATCTCGGTCCAGTCTAACTCACTCAGGTCTATCTCACTCTGGTCGAACTCACTCCGATCTATCTCACTCCGGTCTATCTCAATCCAGTCTAACTCACTCCGGTCTATCTCAGTCCAGTCCAACTCACTCCGGTCTATCTCAGTCCAATCTAACTCACTCTGGTCTATCTCGGTCCGGTCAATCTCAGTCTGGTCTAACTCACTCCGATCTATCTCACTCCGGTCTATCTCAGTCCAGTTTATCTCACTATGGTCTAACTCAATCCGGTCTATCTCAGTCCAGTCTAACTCACTCTGGTCTATCTCGGTCGGGTCGATCTCAGTCTGGTCTAACTCACTCCGATCTATCTCATTCCGGTCTATCTCAGTCCAGTTTATCTCAGTCTGGTCTAACTCACTCCTGTCTATCTCACTCTGGTCTATCTCACTCCGGGGGTCTATCTCACTCCGGTCTATCTCACTCTGGTCTATCTCGGCCCACTCTATCTCAGTCCGGTCTAACTCAGTCCGGTCTATCTCACTGCAATCTATCTCACTCCGGACTATCTCACTCTGGTCTATCTCACTCCGGTCTAACTCACTCCGGTCTATCTCACTCCGGTCTATCGCACTCCGGTCTAACTCACTCCGGTCTATCTCATTCAAGTCTAACTCACTCCGGTCTATCTCGTTCCGGTCTATCTCAGTCTGGTCTAACTCACTCCGTTCTATCTCAGTCTGGTCGAACTCACTCCGATCTATCTCACTCCTGTCTATCTCAGTCCAGTCTAACTCACTCCGGTCTATCTCACTCCGGTCTAACTCACTCCGGTCTATCTCAGTCCAGTCTACCTCACTCTGGTCTATCTCGGTCCGGTCTATCTCAGTCCAATCTATCTCAGTCCAGTCTATCTCAGTCCAGTCTTACTCACTCCGGTCTATCTCAGTCCAGTCTAACTCACTCCGGTCTATCTCAGTCTGGTCTAACTCACTCCGGTCTATCTCAGTCTGGTCTAACTCACTCCGGTCTATTTCAGTCTGGTCTAACTCACTCCGGTCTATCTCAGTCCAATCTATCTCACTCCGGTCTATCTCGGACCGGTCTATCTCACTCCGGTCTATCTCAGTCTGGTCTAACTCACTCCGGTCTGTCTCAGTCTGGTCTAACTCACTCCGGTCTATCTTGGTCTGGTCGAACTCACTCTGGTCTATCTCAGTCCAGTCTAAGTCACTCCGGTCTATCTCGGTCCGGTCTATCTCACTCCGATCTATCTCGGTCCGGTCTATCTCACTCCGGTCTATCTCAGTCCGGTTGAACTCACTCCAGTCCATCTCAGTTCAGTCTAACTCACTCCGGTCTATCTCAGTCTGGTCTAACTCACTCTGGTCGATCTCAGTCCAGTCGAACTCATTCTGGTCTATCTCGGTCCAGTCTAACTCACGCATGTCTATCTCAGTCTGGTCGAACTCACTCCGATCTATCTCACTCCGGTCTATCTCAGTCCAGTCTAACTCACTCCGGTCTATCTCAGACCAGTCCAACACACTCCGGTCTATCTCAGTCCAATCTAACTCACTCTGGTCTATCTCGGTCCGGTCAATCTCAGTCTGGTCTAACTCACTCCGATCTATCTCACTCCGGTCTATCTCAGTCCAGTTTATCTCACTCTGGTCTAACTCAATCCGGTCTATCTCAGTCCAGTCTAACTCACTCTGGTCTATCTCGGTCGGGTCGATCTCAGTCTGGTCTAACTCACTCCGATCTATCTCATTCCGGTCTATCTCAGTCCAGTTTTTCTCAGTCTGGTCTAACTCACTCCGGTCTATCTCACTCCAGTCTATCTCACTCCGGTCTATCTCACTCTGGTCTATCTCGGCCCACTCTATCTCAGTCCGGTCTAACTCAGTCCGGTCTATCTCACTGCAATCTATCTCACTCCGGTCTATCTCACTCCGGTCTAACTCACTCCGGTCTATCTCACTCCGGTCTATCTCACTCCGGTCTAACTCACTCCGGTCTATCTCAGTCCAGTCTAACTCACTCTGGTCTATCTCGGTCCGGTCTATCTCAGTCTGGTCTAACTCACTCCGGTCTATCTCAGTCTGGTCTAACTCACTCCGGTCTATCTCAGTCCAGTCTAACTCATTCTGGTCGATCTTGGTCCGTTCTATCTCAGTTCAATCTATCTCAGTCCAGTCTATCTCAGTCCAGTCTAACTCACTCCGGTCTATCTCACTCCGGTCTAACTCAGTCCGGTCTATCTCAGTCTGGTCTAACTCACTCTGGTCTATCTCAGTCCAGTCTAACTCACTCAGGTCTATCTCAGTCTGGTCGAACTCACTCCGATCTATCTCCCTCCGGTCTACCTCAGTCCAGTCTACCTCACTCTGGTCTATCTCGGTCCGGTCTATCTCAGTCCAATCTATCTCAGTCCAGTCTACCTCAGTACAGTCTTACTCACTCCGGTCTATCTCAGTCCAGTCTTACTCACTCCGGTCTATCTCAGTCTGGTCTAACTCACTCCGGTCTATTTCAGTCTGGTCTAACTCACTCCGGTCTATCTCAGTCCAATCTATCTCACTCCGGTCTATCTCGGACCGTTCGACCTCACTCCGGTCTATCTCAGTCTGGTCTAACTCACTCCGGTCTGTCTCAGTCTGGTCTAACTCACTCCGGTCTATCTTGGTCTGGTCGAACTCACTCTGGTCTATCTCAGTCCAGTCTAAGTCACTCCGGTCTATCTCAGTCTGGTCTATCTCACTCTGGTCTATCTCAGTCCAGTCTAACTCATTCTGGTCTGTATCAGTCCAGTCTAACTCACTGAGGTCTATCTCAGTCTGGTCAAACTCACTCCGATCTATCTCCCTCCGGTCTATCTCAGTCCAGTCTAACTCACTCTGGTCTATCTCGGTCCGGTCTATCTCAGTCTGCTCTAACTCACTACGGTCTATCTCAGTCTGGTCTAACTCACTCCGGTCTATCTCAGTCCAGTCTAACTCATTCTGGTCTATCTCGGTCCAGTCCAACTCACACCGGTCTATCTCAGTCTGGTCGAACTCACTCCGATCTATCTCACTCCGGTCTATCTCACTCCGGTCTAACTCATCCGGTCTAGCTCAGTCCAGTCTACCTCACTCCGGTCTATCTCAGTCTAGTCTAAATCACATCGGTCTATCTCAGTCTGGTCTATCTCACTCCGGTCTATCTCAGTCTGGTCTAACTCACTTCGGTCTATTTCAGTCTGGTCTAACTCACTCCGGTCTATCTCAGTCCAATCTATCTCACTCCGGTCCATCTCGGTCCGGTCGATCTCACTCCGGTGTATCTCAGTCTGGTCTAACTCACTCCGGTCCATCTCAGTCTGGTCTAACTCACTCCGGTCTATCTTGGTCCGGTCGAACTCACTCCGGTCTATCTCAGTCCAGTCTAAGTCACTCCGGTCTATCTCAGTCTGGTCTAACTCACTCTGGTCTATCTCAGTCCAGTCTAACTCATTCTGGTCTATCTCGGTCCAGTCTAACTCACTCAAGTCTATCTCAGTCTGGTCGAACTCACTCCGATCTATCTCACTCCGGTCTATCTCAGTCCAGTCTAACTCACTCCAGTCTATCGCAATCCAGTCTAACTCACTCTGGTCTATCTCGGTCCGGTCTATCTCAGTCTGGTCTAACACACTCCGAACTATCTCACTCCGGTCTATCTCAGTCAAGTTTATCTCACTCTGGTCTAAATCACTCCGGTCTATCTCAGTCCAGTCTAACTCACTCTGGTCGATCTCGGTCCGGTCTATCTCAGTCTGGTCTAACTCACTCCGATCTATCTCATTCCGGTCTATCTCAGTCCAGTTTATCTCAGTCTGGTCTAACTCACTCCGGTCTGTCTCACTCCAGTCTATCTCATTCCGGTCTATCTCACTCCGGTCTATCTCACTCTGGTCTATCTCGGTCCACTCTATCTCAGTCCGGTGTATTTCAGTCCGGTCTATCTCACTCCAATCTATCTCACTCCGGTCTATCTCACTCCGGTCTAACTCACTCCAGTCTATCCCACTCCGGTCTATCTCACTCCGGTCTATCTCACTCCGGTCTAACTCACTCTGGTCTATCTCAGTCCGGTCGAACTCAGTCCGGTCTATCTCACTCCAATCTATCTCACTCCAGTCTATCTCACTCCGGTCTAACTCGGTCCACTCTGTCTCAGTCTGGTGTATCTCACTCCGGTCTATCTCGGTCCGGTCTATCTCACTCCGGTCTATCTCGGTCCGGTCTATCTCACTCCAGTCTATCTCAGTCTGGTCAAACTCACTCCGGTCTATCTCAGTCCAGTCTATCTTACTCCGGTCTATCTCGGTCCGGTCTATCTCACTCCGATCTATCTCGGTCCGGTCTATCTCACTCCGGTCTATCTCAGTCTGGTCTAAATCACTCCCGTCCATCTCAGTCCAGTCTAACTCACTCCGGTCTATCTCAGTCTGGTCTAACTCACTCTGGTCTATCTCAGTCCAGTCTAACTCATTCTGGTCTATCTCGGTCCAGTCTAACTCATTCAGGTCTATCTCAGTCTGGTCGAACTCACTCGATCTATCTCACTCCGGTCTAACTCACTCTGGTCTATCTCAGTCCGGTCTAACTCACTCTGTTCCATCCCAGTCTGGTCTAACTCACTCCAGTCTATCTCAGTCTGGTCTAACTCACTCCGGTCTATCTCAGTCAATTCTATCTCACTCCGGTCTATCTCAGTGCAGTCTATCTCACTCCGGTCTATCTCGGTCCAATCGATCTCAGTCCGGTGTATCTCACTCCGGTCTATCTCGGTCCGGTCTACCTCACTCCGGACTATCTCGGTCCGGTCTATCTCACTCCGGTCTATCTCAGTCTGGTCTAACTCACTCCGGTCTATCTCAGTCTGGTCAAAATCACTCCGGTCTAACTCAGTCCAATCTATCTTACTCCGGTCTATCTCGGTCCGGTCTATCTCACTCCGGTCTATCTCAGTCCGGTCGAACTCACTCTGGTCCATCTCAGTCCAGTCTAACTCACTCCGGTCTATCTCAGTCTGGTCTAACTCACTCCGATCTATCTCACTCCGGCCTATCTCAGTCGAGTCTAACTCACTCCGGTCTATCTCAGTCCAGTCCAACTCACTCCGGTCTATCTCAGTCCGGTCGAACTCACTCCGGTCCATCTCAGTCCAGTCTAACTCACTCCGTTCTATCTCAGTCTGGTCTAACTCAGTCTGGTCGATCTCAGTCCAGTCGAACTCATTCTGGTCTATCTCGGTCCAGTCTAACTCACTCAGGTCCATCTCAGTCTTGTCGAACTCACTCCGATCTATCTCACTCCGGTCTATCTCAGTCCGGTCTATCTCAGTCCAGTTTATCTCACTCTGGTCTAACTCAATCCGGTCTATCTCAGTCCTGTCAAACTCACTCTGGTCTATCTCGGTCGGGTCGATCTCAGTCTGGTCTAACTCACTCCAGTCTATCTCAGTCCAGTTTATCTCAGTCTGGTCTAACTCACTCCGGTCTATCTCACTCCAGTCTATCTCACTCCGGTCTATCTCACTCCGGTCTATCTCACTCTGGTCTATCTCGGCCCACTCTATCTCAGTCCGGTCTAACTCAGTCCGGTCTATCTCACTGCAATCTATCTCACTCCGGTCTATCTCACTCCGGTCTATCTCACTCCGGTCTAACTCACTCCGGTCTATCTCACTCCGGTCTATCTCACTCCGGTCTAACTCACTCCGGTCTATCTCAGTCCAGTCTAACTCACTCTGGTCGATCTCGGTCCAGTCTAAATCACTCCGGTCTATCTCAGTCTGGTCGAACTCACTCCGATCTATCTCACTCCTGTCTATCTATGTCCAGTCTAACTCACTCCGGTCTATCTCACTCTGGTCTAACTCACTCCAGTCTATCTCAGTCCAGTCTAACTCACTCTGGTCTATCTCGGTCCGGTCTATCTTAGTCCAATCTATCTCAGTCCAGTCTATCTCAGTCCAGTCTTACTCACTCCGGTCTATCTCAGTCTGGTCTAACTCACTCCGGTCTATCTCAGTCTGGTCTAACTCACTCCGGTCTATTTCAGTCTGGTCTAACTCACTCCGGTCTATCTCAGTCCAATCTATCTCACTCCGGTCTATCTCGGACCGGTCGATCTCACTCCGGTCTGTCTCAGTCCAGTCTAAGTCACTCCGGTCTATCTCAGTCTGGTCTAACTCACTCTAGTCTATCTCAGTCCAGTCTAACTCATTCTGGTCTATCTCGGTCCAATCTAACTCACTCAGGTCTATTTCAGTCTGGTCGAACTCACTCCGATCTATCTCCCTCCGGTCTATCTCAGTCCAGTCTAACTCACTCTGCTCTATCTCGGTCCGGTCTATCTCAGTCTGCTCTAACTCACTACGGTCTATCTCAGTCTGGTCTAACTCACTCCGGTCTATCTCAGTCCAGTCTAACTCATTCTGGTCTATCTCAGTCCAGTCTAACTCACTCCGGTCTATCTCAGTCTGGTCGATCTCACTCCGATCTATCTCACTCCGGTCTATCTCACTCCGGTCTAACTCACTCCGGTCTATCTCAGTCCAGTCTACCTCACTCCGGTCTATCTCAGTCCAGTCTAACTCACTCCGGTCTGTTTCAGTTTGGTCTAACTCACTCCGGTCTATCACAGTCTGGTCTAACTCACTCCGGTCTATTTCAGTCTGGTCTAACTCACTGCGGTCTATCTCAGTCCAATTTATCTCACTCCGGTCCATCTCGGTCCGGTCTATCTCACTCCGGTCTATCTCAGTCTGGTCTAACTCACTCCGGTCCATCTCAGTCTGGTCTAACTCACTCCGGTCTATCTTGGTCCGGTCGAACTCACTCCGGTCTATCTCAGTCCAGTCTAAGTCACACCGGTCTATCTCAGTCTGGTCTAACTCACTCTGGTCTATCTCAGTCCAGTCTAACTCATTCTGGTCTATCTCGGTCCAGTCTAACTCACTCAGGTCTATCTCAGTCTGGTCGAACTCGCTTCGATCTACCTCACTCCCGTCTATCTCAGTCCAGTCTAACTCACTCCAGTCTATCTCAATCCAGTCTATCTCATTCTGGTCTATCTCGGTCCGGTCTATCTCAGTCTGGTCTAACTCACTCCGATCTATCTCACTCCGGTCTATCTCAGTCCAGTTTATCTCACTCTGGTCTAAATCACTCCGGTCTATCTCAGTCCAGTCTAACTCACGCTGGTCGATCTCGGTCCGGTCTATCTCAGTCTGGTCCAACTCACTCCGATCTATCTCATTCCGGTCTATCTCAGTCCAGTTTATCTCAGTCTGGTCTAACTCACTCCGGACTCCAGTCTATCTCACTCCGGTCTATCTCACTCCGGTCTATCTCAGTCTGGTCGAACTCACTCCGATCTATCTCACTCCTGTCTATCTATGTCCAGTCTAACTCACTCCGGTCTATCTCACTCTGGTCTAACTCACTCCAGTCTATCTCAGTCCAGTCTAACTCACTCTGGTCTATCTCGGTCCGGTCTATCTTAGTCCAATCTATCTCAGTCCAGTCTATCTCAGTCCAGTCTTACTCACTCCGGTCTATCTCAGTCTGGTCTAACTCACTCCGGTCTATCTCAGTCTGGTCTAACTCACTCCGGTCTATTTCAGTCTGGTCTAACTCACTCCGGTCTATCTCAGTCCAATCTATCTCACTCCGGTCTATCTCGGACCGGTCGATCTCACTCCGGTCTGTCTCAGTCCAGTCTAAGTCACTCCGGTCTATCTCAGTCTGGTCTAACTCACTCTAGTCTATCTCAGTCCAGTCTAACTCATTCTGGTCTATCTCGGTCCAATCTAACTCACTCAGGTCTATTTCAGTCTGGTCGAACTCACTCCGATCTATCTCCCTCCGGTCTATCTCAGTCCAGTCTAACTCACTCTGCTCTATCTCGGTCCGGTCTATCTCAGTCTGCTCTAACTCACTACGGTCTATCTCAGTCTGGTCTAACTCACTCCGGTCTATCTCAGTCCAGTCTAACTCATTCTGGTCTATCTCAGTCCAGTCTAACTCACTCCGGTCTATCTCAGTTTGGTCGATCTCACTCCGATCTATCTCACTCCGGTCTATCTCACTCCGGTCTAACTCACTCCGGTCTATCTCAGTCCAGTCTACCTCACTCCGGTCTATCTCAGTCCAGTCTAACTCACTCCGGTCTATTTCAGTTTGGTCTAACTCACTCCGGTCTATCACAGTCTGGTCTAACTCACTCCGGTCTATTTCAGTCTGGTCTAACTCACTGCGGTCTATCTCAGTCCAATTTATCTCACTCCGGTCCATCTCGGTCCGGTCTATCTCACTCCGGTCTATCTCAGTCTGGTCTAACTCACTCCGGTCCATCTCAGTCTCGTCTAACTCACTCCGGTCTATCTTGGTCCGGTCGAACTCACTCCGGTCTATCTCAGTCCAGTCTAAGTCACACCGGTCTATCTCAGTCTGGTCTAACTCACTCTGGTCTATCTCAGTCCAGTCTAACTCATTCTGGTCTATCTCGGTCCAGTCTAACTCACTCAGGTCTATCTCAGTCTGGTCGAACTCGCTTCGATCTACCTCACTCCCGTCTATCTCAGTCCAGTCTAACTCACTCCAGTCTATCTCAATCCAGTCTATCTCATTCTGGTCTATCTCGGTCCGGTCTATCTCAGTCTGGTCTAACTCACTCCGATCTATCTCACTCCGGTCTATCTCAGTCCAGTTTATCTCACTCTGGTCTAAATCACTCCGGTCTATCTCAGTCCAGTCTAACTCACGCTGGTCGATCTCGGTCCGGTCTATCTCAGTCTGGTCCAACTCACTCCGATCTATCTCATTCCGGTCTATCTCAGTCCAGTTTATCTCAGTCTGGTCTAACTCACTCCGGACTCCAGTCTATCTCACTCCGGTCTATCTCACTCCGGTCTATCTCACTCTGGTCTATCTCAGCCAATTCTATCTCAGACCGGTCTAACTCAGTCCGGTCTATCTCACTGCAATCTATCTCACTCCGGTCTATCTCACTCCAGTCTATCTCACTCCGGTCTAACTCACTCCGGTCTAACTCACTCCGGTCTAACTCACTCCAGTCTATCTCACTCCGGTCTATCTCACTCCGGTCTAACTCACTCCGGTCTATCTCACTCCAGTCTATCTCACTCCGGTCTATCTCACTCCGGTCTATCTCACTCTGGTCTATCTCGGTCCACTCTATCTCAGTCCGGTCTAACTCACTCCGGTCTATCTCAGTCCAGTCTAACTCATTCTGGTCTATCTCAGTCCAGTCTAACTCACTCCGGTCTATCTCAGTCTGGTCGAACTCACTCCAATCTATCTCACTCCGGTCTTTCTCAGTACAGTCTAACTCACTCCGGTCTATCTCACTCCGATCTAACTCACTCCGGTCTATCTCAGTCCAGTCGACCTCACTCCGGTCTATCTCAGTCCAGTCTAACTCATTCCGGTCTATCTCAGTCTGGTCTAACTCACTCCGGTCTATCTCAGTCTGGTCTAACTCACTCCGGTCAATTTCAGTCTGGTCTAACTCACTCCGGTCTATCTCAGTCCAATCTATCTCACTCCGGTCCATCTCGGTCCGGTCTATCTCACTCCGGTCTATCTCAGTCTGGTCTAACTCACTCCGGTCCATCTCAGTCTGGTCTAACTCACTCCGGTCTATCTTGGTCCGGTCGAACTCACTCCGGTCTATCTCAGTCCAGTCTAAGTCACTCCGGTCTATCTCAGTCTGGTCTAACTCACTCTGGTCTATCTCAGTCCAGTCTAACTCATTCTGGTCTATCTCGGTCCAGTCTAACTCACTCAGGTCTATCTCAGTCTGGTCGAACTCACTCTGATCTATATCACTCCGGTCTATCTCAGTCCAGTCTAACTCACTCCGGTCTATCTCAGTCCAGTCCAACTCACTCCGGTCTATCTCAATCCAGTCTAACTCACTCTGGTCGATCTCGGTCCGATCTATCTCAGTCTGGTCTAACTCACTCCGATCGATCTCACTCCGGTCTATCTCAGTCCAGTATATCTCACTCCGGTCTAAATCATTCCGGTCTATCTCAGTCCAGTCGAACTCACTCTGGTCGATCTCGGTCGGGTCTATCTCAGTCTGGTCTAACTCACTCCGATCTATCTCATTCCGGTCTATCTCAGTCCAGTTTATCTCAGTCTGGTCGAACTCACTCCGGTCTGTCTCACTCCAGTCTATCTCACTCCGGTCTATCTCACTCCGGTCTATCTCATTCTGGTCTATCTCGGTCCACTCTATCTCAGTCCGGTGTATTTCAGTCCGGTCTATCTCACTCCAGTCTATCTCACTCCGGTCTATCTCACTCCAGTCTATCTCACTCCGGTCTAACTCACTCTGGTCTATCTCAGTCCAGTCGAACTCAGTCCGATCTATCTCACTCCAATCTATCTCACTCCAGTCTATCTCACTCCGGTCTATCTCAGTCCAGTCCAACTCACTCCGATCTATCTCAGTCCAATCTATCTCACTCTGGTCTATCTCGGTCCGGTCAATCTCAGTCTGGTCTAACTCACTCCGATCTATCTCACTCCGGTCTATCTCAGTCCAGTTTATCTCACTCTGGTCTAACTCAATCCGGTCTATCTCAGTCCAGTCAAACTCACTCTGGTCTATCTCGGTCGGGTCGATCTCAGTCTGGTCTAACTCACTCCGGTCTATCTCAGTCCAGTTTATCTCAGTCTGGTCTAACTCACTCTGGTCTATCTCACTCCAGTCTATCTCACTCCGGTCTATCTCACTCCGGTCTATCTCACTCTGGTCTATCTCGGCCCACTCTATCTCAGTCCGGTCTAACTCAGTCCTGTCTATCTCACTGCAATCTATCTCACTCCGGTCTATCTCACTCCGGTCTATCTCACTCCGGTCTAACTCACTCCGGTCTATCTCACTCCGGTCTATCTCACTCCGGTCTAACTCACTCCGGTCTATCTCAGTCCAGTCTAACTCACTCTGGTCGATCTCGGTCCAGTCTAAATCACTCCGGTCTATTTCAGTCTGGTCTAACCACTCTGGTCTATCTCAGTCCAGTCTAACTCATTCTGGTCTATCTCGGTCCAGTCTAACTCACTCAGGTCTATCTCAGTCTGGTCGAACTCGCTTTGATCTACCTCACTCTGGTCTATCTCAGTCCAGTCTAACTCACTCCAGTCTATCTCAATGCAGTCTATCTCATTCTGGTCTATCTCGGTCCGGTCTATCTCAGTCAGGTCTAACTCACTCCGATCTATCTCACTCCGGTCTATCTCAGTCCAGTTTATCTCACTCTGGTCTAAATCACTCCGGTCTATCTCAGTCCAGTCTAACTCACTCTGGTCGATCTCGGTCCGGTCTATCTCAGTCTGGTCCAACTCACTCCGATCTATCTCATTCCGGTCTATCTCAGTCCAGTTTATCTCAGTCTGGTCTAACTCACTCCGGTCTATCTCACTCCAGTCTATCTCACTCCGGTCTATCTCACTCCGGTCTATCTCACTCTGGTCTATCTCAGCCAATTCTATCTCAGACCGGTCTAACTCAGTCCGGTCTATCTCACTGCAATCTATCTCACTCCGGTCTATCTCACTCCGGTCTATCTCACTCCGGTCTAACTCACTCCTGTCTAACTCACTCCGGTCTAACTCACTCCAGTCTATCTCACTCCGGTCTATCTCACTCCGGTCTAACTCACTCCGGTCTATCTCACTCCAGTCTATCTCACTCCGGTCTATCTCACTCCGGTCTATCTCACTCTGGTCTATCTCGGTCCACTCTATCTCAGTCCGGTCTAACTCACTCCGGTCTATCTCAGTCCAGTCTAACTCATTCTGGTCTATCTCGGTCCAGTCTAACTCACTCCGGTCTATCTCAGTCTGGTCGAACTCACTCCAATCTATCTCACTCCGGTCTTTCTCAGTACAGTCTAACTCACTCCGGTCTATCTCACTCCGATCTAACTCACTCCGGTCTATCTCAGTCCAGTCTACCTCACTCCGGTCTATCTCAGTCCAGTCTAACTCATTCCGGTCTATCTCAGTCTGGTCTAACTCACTCCGGTCTATCTCAATCTGGTCTAACTCACTCCGGTCTATTTCAGTCTGGTCTAACTCACTTCGGTCTATCTCAGTCCAATCTATCTCACTCCGGTCCATCTCGGTCCGGTCTATCTCACTCCGGTCTATCTCAGTCTGGTCTAACTCACTCCGGTCTATCTCAGTCCAGTCTACCTCACTCCGGTCTATCTCAGTCCAGTCTAACTCACTCCGGTCTATTTCAGTTTGGTCTAACTCACTCCGGTCTATCTCAGTCTGGTCTAACTCACTCCGGTCTATTTCAGTCTGGTCTAACTCACTGCGGTCTATCTCAGTCCAATTTATCTCACTCCGGTCCATCTCTGTCCGGTCTATCTCACTCCGGTCTATCTCAGTCTGGTCTAACTCACTCCGGTCCATCTCAGTCTGGTCTAACTCACTCCGGTCTATCTTGGTCCGGTCGAACTCACTCCGGTCTATCTCAGTCCAGTCTAAGTCACTCCGGTCTATCTCAGTCTGGTCTAACTCACTCTGGTCTATCTCAGTCCGGTCTAACTCATTCTGGTCTATCTCGGTCCAGTCTAACTCACTCAGGTCTATCTCAGTCTGGTCGAACTCGCTTCGATCTACCTCACTCCGGTCTATCTCAGTCCAGTCTAACTCACTCCAGTCTATCTCAATCCAGTCTATCTCATTCTGGTCTATCTCGGTCCGGTCTATCTCAGTCTGGTCTAACTCACTCCGATCGATCTCACTCCGGTCTATCTCAGTCCAGTTTATCTCACTCTGGTCTAAATCACTCCGGTCTATCTCAGTCCAGTCTAACTCACTCTGGTCGATCTCGGTCCGGTCTATCTCAGTCTGGTCCAACTCCCTCCGATCTATCTCATTCCGGTCTATCTCAGTCCAGTTTATCTCAGTCTGGTCTAACTCACTCCGGACTCCAGTCTATCTCACTCCGGTCTATCTCACTCCGGTCTATCTCACTCTGGTCTATCTCAGCCAATTCTATCTCAGACCGGTCTAACTCAGTCCGGTCTATCTCACTGCAATCTATCTCACTCCGGTCTATCTCACTCCAGTCTATCTCACTCCGGTCTAACTCACTCCGGTCTAACTCACTCCGGTCTAACTCACTCCAGTCTATCTCACTCCGGTCTATCTCACTCCGGTCTAACTCACTCCGGTCTATCTCACTCCAGTCTATCTCACTCCGGTCTATCTCACTCCGGTCTATCTCACTCTGGTCTATCTCGGTCCACTCTATCTCAGTCCGGTCTAACTCACTCCGGTCTATCTCAGTCCAGTCTAACTCATTCTGGTCTATCTCGGTCCAGTCTAACTCACTCCGGTCTATCTCAGTCTGGTCGAACTCACTCCAATCTATCTCACTCCGGTCTTTCTCAGTACAGTCTAACTCACTCCGGTCTATCTCACTCCGATCTAACTCACTCCGGTCTATCTCAGTCCAGTCGACCTCACTCCGGTCTATCTCAGTCCAGTCTAACTCATTCCGGTCTATCTCAGTCTGGTCTAACTCACTCCGGTCTATCTCAGTCTGGTCTAACTCACTCCGGTCAATTTCAGTCTGGTCTAACTCACTCCGGTCTATCTCAGTCCAATCTATCTCACTCCGGTCCATCTCGGTCCGGTCTATCTCACTCCGGTCTATCTCAGTCTGGTCTAACTCACTCCGGTCCATCTCAGTCTGGTCTAACTCACTCCGGTCTATCTTGGTCCGGTCGAACTCACTCCGGTCTATCTCAGTCCAGTCTAAGTCACTCCGGTCTATCTCAGTCTGGTCTAACTCACTCTGGTCTATCTCAGTCCAGTCGAACTCATTCTGGTCTATCTCGGTCCAGTCTAACTCACTCAGGTCTATCTCAGTCTGGTCGAACTCACTCTGATCTATATCACTCCGGTCTATCTCAGTCCAGTCTAACTCACTCCGGTCTATCTCAGTCCAGTCCAACTCACTCCGGTCTATCTCAATCCAGTCTAACTCACTCTGGTCGATCTCGGTCCGGTCTATCTCAGTCTGGTCTAACTCACTCCGATCGATCTCACTCCGGTCTATCTCAGTCCAGTATATCTCACTACGGTCTAAATCATTCCGGTCTATCTCAGTCCAGTCGAACTCACTCTGGTCGATCTCGGTCCGGTCTATCTCAGTCTGGTCTAACTCACTCCGAACTATCTCATTCCGGTCTATCTCAGTCCAGTTTATCTCAGTCTGGTCGAACTCACTCCGGTCTGTCTCACTCCAGTCTATCTCACTCCGGTCTATCTCACTCCGGTCTATCTCATTCTGGTCTATCTCAGTCCACTCTATCTCAGTCCGGTGTATTTCAGTCCGGTCTATCTCACTCCGATCTAACTCACTCCGGTCTATCTCAGTCCAGTCGACCTCACTCCGGTCTATCTCAGTCCAGTCTAACTCATTCCGGTCTATCTCAGTCTGGTCTAACTCACTCCGGTCTATCTCAGTCTGGTCTAACTCACTCCGGTCAATTTCAGTTTGGTCTAACTCACTCCAGTCTATCTCAGTCCAATCTATCTCACTCCGGTCCATCTCGGTCCGGTCTATCTCACTCCGGTCTATCTCAGTCTGGTCTAACTCACTCCGGTCCATCTCAGTCTGGTCTAACTCACTCCGGTCTATCTTGGTCCGGTCGAACTCACTCCGGTCTATCTCAGTCCAGTCTAAGTCACTCCGGTCTATCTCAGTCTGGTCTAACTCACTCTGGTCTATCTCAGTCCAGTCGAACTCATTCTGGTCTACCTCGGTCCAGTCTAACTCACTCAGGTCTATCTCAGTCTGGTCGAACTCACTCTGATCTATATCACTCCGGTCTATCTCAGTCCAGTCTAACTCACTCCGGTCTATCTCAGTCCAGTCCAACTCACTCTGGTCTATCTCAATCCAGTCTAACACACTCTGGTCGATCTCGGTCCGGTCTATCTCAGTCTGGTCTAACTCACTCCGATCGATCTCACTCCGGTCTATCTCAGTCCAGTATATCTCACTCCGGTCTAAATCACTCCGGTCTATCTCAGTCCAGTCGAACTCACTCTGGTCGATCTCGGTCCGGTCTATCTCAGTCTGGTCTAACTCACTCCGATCTATCTCATTCCGGTCTATCTCAGTCCAGTTTATCTCAGTCTGGTCGAACTCACTCCGGTCTGTCTCACTCCAGTCTATCTCACTCCGGTCTATCTCACTCCGGTCTATCTCATTCTGGTCTATCTCGGTCCACTCTATCTCAGTCCGGTGTATTTCAGTCCGGTCTATCTCACTCCAGTCTATCTCACTCCGGTCTATCTCACTCCAGTCTATCTCACTCCGGTCTAACTCACTCTGGTCTATCTCAGTCCAGTCGAACTCAGTCCGATCTATCTCACTCCAATCTATCTCACTCCAGTCTATCTCACTCCGGTCTATCTCAGTCCAGTCCAACTCACTCCGATCTATCTCAGTCCAATCTATCTCACTCTGGTCTATCTCGGTCCGGTCAATCTCAGTCTGGTCTAACTCACTCCGATCTATCTCACTCCGGTCTATCTCAGTCCAGTTTATCTCACTCTGGTCTAACTCAATCCGGTCTATCTCAGTCCAGTCAAACTCACTCTGGTCTATCTCGGTCGGGTCGATCTCAGTCTGGTCTAACTCACTCCGGTCTATCTCAGTCCAGTTTATCTCAGTCTGGTCTAACTCACTCTGGTCTATCTCACTCCAGTCTATCTCACTCCGGTCTATCTCACTCCGGTCTATCTCACTCTGGTCTATCTCGGCCCACTCTATCTCAGTCCGGTCTAACTCAGTCCTGTCTATCTCACTGCAATCTATCTCACTCCGGTCTATCTCACTCCGGTCTATCTCACTCCGGTCTAACTCACTCCGGTCTATCTCACTCCGGTCTATCTCACTCCGGTCTAACTCACTCCGGTCTATCTCAGTCCAGTCTAACTCACTCTGGTCGATCTCGGTCCAGTCTAAATCACTCCGGTCTATTTCAGTCTGGTCTAACTCACTGCGGTCTATCTCAGTCCAATTTATCTCACTCCGGTCCATCTCGGTCCGGTTTATCTCACTCCGGTCTATCTCAGTCTGGTCTAACTCACTCCGGTCCATCTCAGTCTGGTCTAACTCACTCCGGTCTATCTTGGTCCGGTCGAACTCACTCCGGTCTATCTCAGTCCAGTCTAAGTCACTCCAGTCTATCTCAGTCTGGTCTAACTCACTCTGGTCTATCTCAGTCCAGTCTAACTCATTCTGGTCTATCTCGGTCCAGTCTAACTCACTCAGGTCTATCTCAGTCTGGTCGAACTCGCTTCAATCTACCTCACTCCGGTCTATCTCAGTCCAGTCTAACTCACTCCAGTCTATCTCAATGCAGTCTATCTCATTCTGGTCTATCTCGGTCCGGTCTATCTCAGTCAGGTCTAACTCACTCCGATCTATCTCACTCCGGTCTATCTCAGTCCAGTTTATCTCACTCTGGTCTAAATCACTCCGGTCTATCTCAGTCCAGTCTAACTCACTCTGGTCGATCTCGGTCCGGTCTATCTCAGTCTGGTCCAACTCACTCCGATCTATCTCATTCCGGTCTATCTCAGTCCAGTTTATCTCAGTCTGGTCTAACTCACTCCGGTCTATCTCACTCCAGTCTATCTCACTCCGGTCTATCTCACTCCGGTCTATCTCACTCTGGTCTATCTCTTCCAATTCTATCTCAGACCGGTCTAACTCAGTCCGGTCTATCTCACTGCAATCTATCTCACTCCGGTCTATCTCACTCCGGTCTATCTCACTCCGGTCTAACTCACTCCTGTCTAACTCACTCCGGTCTAACTCACTCCAGTCTATCTCACTCCGGTCTATCTCACTCCGGTCTAACTCACTCCGGTCTATCTCACTCCAGTCTATCTCACTCCGGTCTATCTCACTCCGGTCTATCTCACTCTGGTCTATCTCGGTCCACTCTATCTCAGTCCGGTCTAACTCACTCCGGTCTATCTCAGTCCAGTCTAACTCATTCTGGTCTATCTCGGTCCAGTCTAACTCACTCCGGTCTATCTCAGTCTGGTCGAACTCACTCCAATCTATCTCACTCCGGTCTTTCTCAGTACAGTCTAACTCACTCCGGTCTATCTCACTCCGATCTAACTCACTCCGGTCTATCTCAGTCCAGTCTACCTCACTCCGGTCTATCTCAGTCCAGTCTAACTCATTCCGGTCTATCTCAGTCTGGTCTAACTCACTCCGGTCTATCTCAGTCTGGTCTAACTCACTCCGGTCTATTTCAGTCTGGTCTAACTCACTTCGGTCTATCTCAGTCCAATCTATCTCACTCCGGTCCATCTCGGTCCGGTCTATCTCACTCCGGTCTATCTCAGTCTGGTCTAACTCACTCCGGTCTATCTCAGTCCAGTCTACCTCACTCCGGTCTATCTCAGTCCAGTCTAACTCACTCCGGTCTATTTCAGTTTGGTCTAACTCACTCCGGTCTATCTCAGTCTGGTCTAACTCACTCCGGTCTATTTCAGTCTGGTCTAACTCACTGCGGTCTATCTCAGTCCAATTTATCTCACTCCGGTCCATCTCGGTCCGGTCTATCTCACTCCGGTCTATCTCAGTCTGGTCTAACTCACTCCGGTCCATCTCAGTCTGGTCTAACTCACTCCGGTCTATCTTGGTCCGGTCGAACTCACTCCGGTCTATCTCAGTCCAGTCTAAGTCACACCGGTCTATCTCAGTCTGGTCTAACTCACTCTGGTCTATCTCAGTCCAGTCTAACTCATTCTGGTCTATCTCGGTCCAGTCTAACTCACTCAGGTCTATCTCAGTCTGGTCGAACTCGCTTCGATCTACCTCACTCCCGTCTATCTCAGTCCAGTCTAACTCACTCCAGTCTATCTCAATCCAGTCTATCTCATTCTGGTCTATCTCGGTCCGGTCTATCTCAGTCTGGTCTAACTCACTCCGATCTATCTCACTCCGGTCTATCTCAGTCCAGTTTATCTCACTCTGGTCTAAATCACTCCGGTCTATCTCAGTCCAGTCTAACTCACTCTGGTCGATCTCGGTCCGGTCTATCTCAGTCTGGTCCAACTCACTCCGATCTATCTCATTCCGGTCTATCTCAGTCCAGTTTATCTCAGTCTGGTCTAACTCACTCCGGACTCCAGTCTATCTCACTCCGGTCTATCTCACTCCGGTCTATCTCACTCTGGTCTATCTCAGCCAATTCTATCTCAGACCGGTCTAACTCAGTCCGGTCTATCTCACTGCAATCTATCTCACTCCGGTCTATCTCACTCCAGTCTATCTCACTCCGGTCTAACTCACTCCGGTCTAACTCACTCCGGTCTAACTCACTCCAGTCTATCTCACTCCGGTCTATCTCACTCCGGTCTAACTCACTCCGGTCTATCTCACTCCAGTCTATCTCACTCCGGTCTATCTCACTCCGGTCTATCTCACTCTGGTCTATCTCGGTCCACTCTATCTCAGTCCGGTCTAACTCACTCCGGTCTATCTCAGTCCAGTCTATCTCACTCCGGTCTATCTCGGTCCAATCGATCTCAGTCCGGTGTATCTCACTCCGGTCTATCTCGGTCCGGTCTACCTCACTCCGGACTATCTCGGTCCGGTCTATCTCACTCCGGTCTATCTCAGTCTGGTCTAACTCACTCCGGTCTATCTCAGTCTGGTCAAAATCACTCCGGTCTAACTCAGTCCAATCTATCTTACTCCGGTCTATCTCGGTCCGGTCTATCTCACTCCGGTCTATCTCAGTCCGGTCGAACTCACTCTGGTCCATCTCAGTCCAGTCTAACTCACTCCGGTCTATCTCAGTCTGGTCTAACTCACTCCGATCTATCTCACTCCGGCCTATCTCAGTCGAGTCTAACTCACTCCGGTCTATCTCAGTCCAGTCCAACTCACTCCGGTCTATCTCAGTCCAATCTAACTCACTCTGGTCTATCTCGGTCCGGTCTATCTCACTCCGGTCTATCTCAGTCCGGTCGAACTCACTCCGGTCCATCTCAGTCCAGTCTAACTCACTCCGTTCTATCTCAGTCTGGTCTAACTCAGTCTGGTCGATCTCAGTCCAGTCGAACTCATTCTGGTCTATCTCGGTCCAGTCTAACTCACTCAGGTCCATCTCAGTCTTGTCGAACTCACTCCGATCTATCTCACTCCGGTCTATCTCAGTCCGGTCTATCTCAGTCCAGTTTATCTCACTCTGGTCTAACTCAATCCGGTCTATCTCAGTCCTGTCAAACTCACTCTGGTCTATCTCGGTCGGGTCGATCTCAGTCTGGTCTAACTCACTCCAGTCTATCTCAGTCCAGTTTATCTCAGTCTGGTCTAACTCACTCCGGTCTATCTCACTCCAGTCTATCTCACTCCGGTCTATCTCACTCCGGTCTATCTCACTCTGGTCTATCTCGGCCCACTCTATCTCAGTCCGGTCTAACTCAGTCCGGTCTATCTCACTGCAATCTATCTCACTCCGGTCTATCTCACTCCGGTCTATCTCACTCCGGTCTAACTCACTCCGGTCTATCTCACTCCGGTCTATCTCACTCCGGTCTAACTCACTCCGGTCTATCTCAGTCCAGTCTAACTCACTCTGGTCGATCTCGGTCCAGTCTAAATCACTCCGGTCTATCTCAGTCTGGTCGAACTCACTCCGATCTATCTCACTCCTGTCTATCTATGTCCAGTCTAACTCACTCCGGTCTATCTCACTCTGGTCTAACTCACTCCAGTCTATCTCAGTCCAGTCTAACTCACTCTGGTCTATCTCGGTCCGGTCTATCTTAGTCCAATCTATCTCAGTCCAGTCTATCTCAGTCCAGTCTTACTCACTCCGGTCTATCTCAGTCTGGTCTAACTCACTCCGGTCTATCTCAGTCTGGTCTAACTCACTCCGGTCTATTTCAGTCTGGTCTAACTCACTCCGGTCTATCTCAGTCCAATCTATCTCACTCCGGTCTATCTCGGACCGGTCGATCTCACTCCGGTCTGTCTCAGTCCAGTCTAAGTCACTCCGGTCTATCTCAGTCTGGTCTAACTCACTCTAGTCTATCTCAGTCCAGTCTAACTCATTCTGGTCTATCTCGGTCCAATCTAACTCACTCAGGTCTATTTCAGTCTGGTCGAACTCACTCCGATCTATCTCCCTCCGGTCTATCTCAGTCCAGTCTAACTCACTCTGCTCTATCTCGGTCCGGTCTATCTCAGTCTGCTCTAACTCACTACGGTCTATCTCAGTCTGGTCTAACTCACTCCGGTCTATCTCAGTCCAGTCTAACTCATTCTGGTCTATCTCAGTCCAGTCTAACTCACTCCGGTCTATCTCAGTCTGGTCGATCTCACTCCGATCTATCTCACTCCGGTCTATCTCACTCCGGTCTAACTCACTCCGGTCTATCTCAGTCCAGTCTACCTCACTCCGGTCTATCTCAGTCCAGTCTAACTCACTCCGGTCTATTTCAGTTTGGTCTAACTCACTCCGGTCTATCACAGTCTGGTCTAACTCACTCCGGTCTATTTCAGTCTGGTCTAACTCACTGCGGTCTATCTCAGTCCAATTTATCTCACTCCGGTCCATCTCGGTCCGGTCTATCTCACTCCGGTCTATCTCAGTCTGGTCTAACTCACTCCGGTCCATCTCAGTCTGGTCTAACTCACTCCGGTCTATCTTGGTCCGGTCGAACTCACTCCGGTCTATCTCAGTCCAGTCTAAGTCACACCGGTCTATCTCAGTCTGGTCTAACTCACTCTGGTCTATCTCAGTCCAGTCTAACTCATTCTGGTCTATCTCGGTCCAGTCTAACTCACTCAGGTCTATCTCAGTCTGGTCGAACTCGCTTCGATCTACCTCACTCCCGTCTATCTCAGTCCAGTCTAACTCACTCCAGTCTATCTCAATCCAGTCTATCTCATTCTGGTCTATCTCGGTCCGGTCTATCTCAGTCTGGTCTAACTCACTCCGATCTATCTCACTCCGGTCTATCTCAGTCCAGTTTATCTCACTCTGGTCTAAATCACTCCGGTCTATCTCAGTCCAGTCTAACTCACGCTGGTCGATCTCGGTCCGGTCTATCTCAGTCTGGTCCAACTCACTCCGATCTATCTCATTCCGGTCTATCTCAGTCCAGTTTATCTCAGTCTGGTCTAACTCACTCCGGACTCCAGTCTATCTCACTCCGGTCTATCTCACTCCGGTCTATCTCAGTCTGGTCGAACTCACTCCGATCTATCTCACTCCTGTCTATCTATGTCCAGTCTAACTCACTCCGGTCTATCTCACTCTGGTCTAACTCACTCCAGTCTATCTCAGTCCAGTCTAACTCACTCTGGTCTATCTCGGTCCGGTCTATCTTAGTCCAATCTATCTCAGTCCAGTCTATCTCAGTCCAGTCTTACTCACTCCGGTCTATCTCAGTCTGGTCTAACTCACTCCGGTCTATCTCAGTCTGGTCTAACTCACTCCGGTCTATTTCAGTCTGGTCTAACTCACTCCGGTCTATCTCAGTCCAATCTATCTCACTCCGGTCTATCTCGGACCGGTCGATCTCACTCCGGTCTGTCTCAGTCCAGTCTAAGTCACTCCGGTCTATCTCAGTCTGGTCTAACTCACTCTAGTCTATCTCAGTCCAGTCTAACTCATTCTGGTCTATCTCGGTCCAATCTAACTCACTCAGGTCTATTTCAGTCTGGTCGAACTCACTCCGATCTATCTCCCTCCGGTCTATCTCAGTCCAGTCTAACTCACTCTGCTCTATCTCGGTCCGGTCTATCTCAGTCTGCTCTAACTCACTACGGTCTATCTCAGTCTGGTCTAACTCACTCCGGTCTATCTCAGTCCAGTCTAACTCATTCTGGTCTATCTCAGTCCAGTCTAACTCACTCCGGTCTATCTCAGTCTGGTCGATCTCACTCCGATCTATCTCACTCCGGTCTATCTCACTCCGGTCTAACTCACTCCGGTCTATCTCAGTCCAGTCTACCTCACTCCGGTCTATCTCAGTCCAGTCTAACTCACTCCGGTCTATTTCAGTTTGGTCTAACTCACTCCGGTCTATCACAGTCTGGTCTAACTCACTCCGGTCTATTTCAGTCTGGTCTAACTCACTGCGGTCTATCTCAGTCCAATTTATCTCACTCCGGTCCATCTCGGTCCGGTCTATCTCACTCCGGTCTATCTCAGTCTGGTCTAACTCACTCCGGTCCATCTCAGTCTCGTCTAACTCACTCCGGTCTATCTTGGTCCGGTCGAACTCACTCCGGTCTATCTCAGTCCAGTCTAAGTCACACCGGTCTATCTCAGTCTGGTCTAACTCACTCTGGTCTATCTCAGTCCAGTCTAACTCATTCTGGTCTATCTCGGTCCAGTCTAACTCACTCAGGTCTATCTCAGTCTGGTCGAACTCGCTTCGATCTACCTCACTCCCGTCTATCTCAGTCCAGTCTAACTCACTCCAGTCTATCTCAATCCAGTCTATCTCATTCTGGTCTATCTCGGTCCGGTCTATCTCAGTCTGGTCTAACTCACTCCGATCTATCTCACTCCGGTCTATCTCAGTCCAGTTTATCTCACTCTGGTCTAAATCACTCCGGTCTATCTCAGTCCAGTCTAACTCACGCTGGTCGATCTCGGTCCGGTCTATCTCAGTCTGGTCCAACTCACTCCGATCTATCTCATTCCGGTCTATCTCAGTCCAGTTTATCTCAGTCTGGTCTAACTCACTCCGGACTCCAGTCTATCTCACTCCGGTCTATCTCACTCCGGTCTATCTCACTCTGGTCTATCTCAGCCAATTCTATCTCAGACCGGTCTAACTCAGTCCGGTCTATCTCACTGCAATCTATCTCACTCCAGTCTATCTCACTCCAGTCTATCTCACTCCGGTCTAACTCACTCCGGTCTAACTCACTCCGGTCTAACTCACTCCAGTCTATCTCACTCCGGTCTATCTCACTCCGGTCTAACTCACTCCGGTCTATCTCACTCCAGTCTATCTCACTCCGGTCTATCTCACTCCGGTCTATCTCACTCTGGTCTATCTCGGTCCACTCTATCTCAGTCCGGTCTAACTCACTCCGGTCTAGCTCAGTCCAGTCTAACTCATTCTGGTCTATCTCGGTCCAGTCTAACTCACTCCGGTCTATCTCAGTCTGGTCGAACTCACTCCAATCTATCTCACTCCGGTCTTTCTCAGTACAGTCTAACTCACTCCGGTCTATCTCACTCCGATCTAACTCACTCCGGTCTATCTCAGTCCAGTCGACCTCACTCCGGTCTATCTCAGTCCAGTCTAACTCATTCCGGTCTATCTCAGTCTGGTCTAACTCACTCCGGTCTATCTCAGTCTGGTCTAACTCACTCCGGTCAATTTCAGTCTGGTCTAACTCACTCCGGTCTATCTCAGTCCAATCTATCTCACTCCGGTCCATCTCGGTCCGGTCTATCTCACTCCGGTCTATCTCAGTCTGGTCTAACTCACTCCGGTCCATCTCAGTCTGGTCTAACTCACTCCGGTCTATCTTGGTCCGGTCGAACTCACTCCGGTCTATCTCAGTCCAGTCTAAGTCACTCCGGTCTATCTCAGTCTGGTCTAACTCACTCTGGTCTATCTCAGTCCAGTCGAACTCATTCTGGTCTATCTCGGTCCAGTCTAACTCACTCAGGTCTATCTCAGTCTGGTCGAACTCACTCTGATCTATATCACTCCGGTCTATCTCAGTCCAGTCTAACTCACTCCGGTCTATCTCAGTCCAGTCCAACTCACTCCGGTCTATCTCAATCCAGTCTAACTCACTCTGGTCGATCTCGGTCCGATCTATCTCAGTCTGGTCTAACTCACTCCGATCGATCTCACTCCGGTCTATCTCAGTCCAGTATATCTCACTCCGGTCTAAATCATTCCGGTCTATCTCAGTCCAGTCGAACTCACTCTGGTCGATCTCGGTCCGGTCTATCTCAGTCTGGTCTAACTCACTCCGATCTATCTCATTCCGGTCTATCTCAGTCCAGTTTATCTCAGTCTGGTCGAACTCACTCCGGTCTGTCTCACTCCAGTCTATCTCACTCCGGTCTATCTCACTCCGGTCTATCTCATTCTGGTCTATCTCGGTCCACTCTATCTCAGTCCGGTGTATTTCAGTCCGGTCTATCTCACTCCAGTCTATCTCACTCCGGTCTATCTCACTCCAGTCTATCTCACTCCGGTCTAACTCACTCTGGTCTATCTCAGTCCAGTCGAACTCAGTCCGATCTATCTCACTCCAATCTATCTCACTCCAGTCTATCTCACTCCGGTCTATCTCAGTCCAGTCCAACTCACTCCGATCTATCTCAGTCCAATCTATCTCACTCTGGTCTATCTCGGTCCGGTCAATCTCAGTCTGGTCTAACTCACTCCGATCTATCTCACTCCGGTCTATCTCAGTCCAGTTTATCTCACTCTGGTCTAACTCAATCCGGTCTATCTCAGTCCAGTCAAACTCACTCTGGTCTATCTCGGTCGGGTCGATCTCAGTCTGGTCTAACTCACTCCGGTCTATCTCAGTCCAGTTTATCTCAGTCTGGTCTAACTCACTCTGGTCTATCTCACTCCAGTCTATCTCACTCCGGTCTATCTCACTCCGGTCTATCTCACTCTGGTCTATCTCGGCCCACTCTATCTCAGTCCGGTCTAACTCAGTCCTGTCTATCTCACTGCAATCTATCTCACTCCGGTCTATCTCACTCCGGTCTATCTCACTCCGGTCTAACTCACTCCGGTCTATCTCACTCCGGTCTATCTCACTCCGGTCTAACTCACTCCGGTCTATCTCAGTCCAGTCTAACTCACTCTGGTCGATCTCGGTCCAGTCTAAATCACTCCGGTCTATTTCAGTCTGGTCTAACCACTCTGGTCTATCTCAGTCCAGTCTAACTCATTCTGGTCTATCTCGGTCCAGTCTAACTCACTCAGGTCTATCTCAGTCTGGTCGAACTCGCTTTGATCTACCTCACTCTGGTCTATCTCAGTCCAGTCTAACTCACTCCAGTCTATCTCAATGCAGTCTATCTCATTCTGGTCTATCTCGGTCCGGTCTATCTCAGTCAGGTCTAACTCACTCCGATCTATCTCACTCCGGTCTATCTCAGTCCAGTTTATCTCACTCTGGTCTAAATCACTCCGGTCTATCTCAGTCCAGTCTAACTCACTCTGGTCGATCTCGGTCCGGTCTATCTCAGTCTGGTCCAACTCACTCCGATCTATCTCATTCCGGTCTATCTCAGTCCAGTTTATCTCAGTCTGGTCTAACTCACTCCGGTCTATCTCACTCCAGTCTATCTCACTCCGGTCTATCTCACTCCGGTCTATCTCACTCTGGTCTATCTCAGCCAATTCTATCTCAGACCGGTCTAACTCAGTCCGGTCTATCTCACTGCAATCTATCTCACTCCGGTCTATCTCACTCCGGTCTATCTCACTCCGGTCTAACTCACTCCTGTCTAACTCACTCCGGTCTAACTCACTCCAGTCTATCTCACTCCGGTCTATCTCACTCCGGTCTAACTCACTCCGGTCTATCTCACTCCAGTCTATCTCACTCCGGTCTATCTCACTCCGGTCTATCTCACTCTGGTCTATCTCGGTCCACTCTATCTCAGTCCGGTCTAACTCACTCCGGTCTATCTCAGTCCAGTCTAACTCATTCTGGTCTATCTCGGTCCAGTCTAACTCACTCCGGTCTATCTCAGTCTGGTCGAACTCACTCCAATCTATCTCACTCCGGTCTTTCTCAGTACAGTCTAACTCACTCCGGTCTATCTCACTCCGATCTAACTCACTCCGGTCTATCTCAGTCCAGTCTACCTCACTCCGGTCTATCTCAGTCCAGTCTAACTCATTCCGGTCTATCTCAGTCTGGTCTAACTCACTCCGGTCTATCTCAATCTGGTCTAACTCACTCCGGTCTATTTCAGTCTGGTCTAACTCACTTCGGTCTATCTCAGTCCAATCTATCTCACTCCGGTCCATCTCGGTCCGGTCTATCTCACTCCGGTCTATCTCAGTCTGGTCTAACTCACTCCGGTCTATCTCAGTCCAGTCTACCTCACTCCGGTCTATCTCAGTCCAGTCTAACTCACTCCGGTCTATTTCAGTTTGGTCTAACTCACTCCGGTCTATCTCAGTCTGGTATAACTCACTCCGGTCTATTTCAGTCTGGTCTAACTCACTGCGGTCTATCTCAGTCCAATTTATCTCACTCCGGTCCATCTCTGTCCGGTCTATCTCACTCCGGTCTATCTCAGTCTGGTCTAACTCACTCCGGTCCATCTCAGTCTGGTCTAACTCACTCCGGTCTATCTTGGTCCGGTCGAACTCACTCCGGTCTATCTCAGTCCAGTCTAAGTCACTCCGGTCTATCTCAGTCTGGTCTAACTCACTCTGGTCTATCTCAGTCCGGTCTAACTCATTCTGGTCTATCTCGGTCCAGTCTAACTCACTCAGGTCTATCTCAGTCTGGTCGAACTCGCTTCGATCTACCTCACTCCGGTCTATCTCAGTCCAGTCTAACTCACTCCAGTCTATCTCAATCCAGTCTATCTCATTCTGGTCTATCTCGGTCCGGTCTATCTCAGTCTGGTCTAACTCACTCCGATCGATCTCACTCCGGTCTATCTCAGTCCAGTTTATCTCACTCTGGTCTAAATCACTCCGGTCTATCTCAGTCCAGTCTAACTCACTCTGGTCGATCTCGGTCCGGTCTATCTCAGTCTGGTCCAACTCCCTCCGATCTATCTCATTCCGGTCTATCTCAGTCCAGTTTATCTCAGTCTGGTCTAACTCACTCCGGACTCCAGTCTATCTCACTCCGGTCTATCTCACTCCGGTCTATCTCACTCTGGTCTATCTCAGCCAATTCTATCTCAGACCGGTCTAACTCAGTCCGGTCTATCTCACTGCAATCTATCTCACTCCGGTCTATCTCACTCCAGTCTATCTCACTCCGGTCTAACTCACTCCGGTCTAACTCACTCCGGTCTAACTCACTCCAGTCTATCTCACTCCGGTCTATCTCACTCCGGTCTAACTCACTCCGGTCTATCTCACTCCAGTCTATCTCACTCCGGTCTATCTCACTCCGGTCTATCTCACTCTGGTCTATCTCGGTCCACTCTATCTCAGTCCGGTCTAACTCACTCCGGTCTATCTCAGTCCAGTCTAACTCATTCTGGTCTATCTCGGTCCAGTCTAACTCACTCCGGTCTATCTCAGTCTGGTCGAACTCACTCCAATCTATCTCACTCCGGTCTTTCTCAGTACAGTCTAACTCACTCCGGTCTATCTCACTCCGATCTAACTCACTCCGGTCTATCTCAGTTCAGTCGACCTCACTCCGGTCTATCTCAGTCCAGTCTAACTCATTCCGGTCTATCTCAGTCTGGTCTAACTCACTCCGGTCTATCTCAGTCTGGTCTAACTCACTCCGGTCAATTTCAGTCTGGTCTAACTCACTCCGGTCTATCTCAGTCCAATCTATCTCACTCCGGTCCATCTCGATCCGGTCTATCTCACTCCGGTCTATCTCAGTCTGGTCTAACTCACTCCGGTCCATCTCAGTCTGGTCTAACTCACTCCGGTCTATCTTGGTCCGGTCGAACTCACTCCGGTCTATCTCAGTCCAGTCTAAGTCACTCCGGTCTATCTCAGTCTGGTCTAACTCACTCTGGTCTATCTCAGTCCAGTCGAACTCATTCTGGTCTATCTCGGTCCAGTCTAACTCACTCAGGTCTATCTCAGTCTGGTCGAACTCACTCTGATCTATATCACTCCGGTCTATCTCAGTCCAGTCTAACTCACTCCGGTCTATCTCAGTCCAGTCCAACTCACTCCGGTCTATCTCAATCCAGTCTAACTCACTCTGGTCGATCTCGGTCCGGTCTATCTCAGTCTGGTCTAACTCACTCCGATCGATCTCACTCCGGTCTATCTCAGTCCAGTATATCTCACTACGGTCTAAATCATTCCGGTCTATCTCAGTCCAGTCGAACTCACTCTGGTCGATCTCGGTCCGGTCTATCTCAGTCTGGTCTAACTCACTCCGAACTATCTCATTCCGGTCTATCTCAGTCCAGTTTATCTCAGTCTGGTCGAACTCACTCCGGTCTGTCTCACTCCAGTCTATCTCACTCCGGTCTATCTCACTCCGGTCTATCTCATTCTGGTCTATCTCGGTCCACTCTATCTCAGTCCGGTGTATTTCAGTCCGGTCTATCTCACTCCGATCTAACTCACTCCGGTCTATCTCAGTCCAGTCGACCTCACTCCGGTCTATCTCAGTCCAGTCTAACTCATTCCGGTCTATCTCAGTCTGGTCTAACTCACTCCGGTCTATCTCAGTCTGGTCTAACTCACTCCGGTCAATTTCAGTTTGGTCTAACTCACTCCGGTCTATCTCAGTCCAATCTATCTCACTCCGGTCCATCTCGGTCCGGTCTATCTCACTCCGGTCTATCTCAGTCTGGTCTAACTCACTCCGGTCCATCTCAGTCTGGTCTAACTCACTCCGGTCTATCTTGGTCCGGTCGAACTCACTCCGGTCTATCTCAGTCCAGTCTAAGTCACTCCGGTCTATCTCAGTCTGGTCTAACTCACTCTGGTCTATCTCAGTCCAGTCGAACTCATTCTGGTCTACCTCGGTCCAGTCTAACTCACTCAGGTCTATCTCAGTCTGGTCGAACTCACTCTGATCTATATCACTCCGGTCTATCTCAGTCCAGTCTAACTCACTCCGGTCTATCTCAGTCCAGTCCAACTCACTCTGGTCTATCTCAATCCAGTCTAACACACTCTGGTCGATCTCGGTCCGGTCTATCTCAGTCTGGTCTAACTCACTCCGATCGATCTCACTCCGGTCTATCTCAGTCCAGTATATCTCACTCCGGTCTAAATCACTCCGGTCTATCTCAGTCCAGTCGAACTCACTCTGGTCGATCTCGGTCCGGTCTATCTCAGTCTGGTCTAACTCACTCCGATCTATCTCATTCCGGTCTATCTCAGTCCAGTTTATCTCAGTCTGGTCGAACTCACTCCGGTCTGTCTCACTCCAGTCTATCTCACTCCGGTCTATCTCACTCCGGTCTATCTCATTCTGGTCTATCTCGGTCCACTCTATCTCAGTCCGGTGTATTTCAGTCCGGTCTATCTCACTCCAGTCTATCTCACTCCGGTCTATCTCACTCCAGTCTATCTCACTCCGGTCTAACTCACTCTGGTCTATCTCAGTCCAGTCGAACTCAGTCCGATCTATCTCACTCCAATCTATCTCACTCCAGTCTATCTCACTCCGGTCTATCTCAGTCCAGTCCAACTCACTCCGATCTATCTCAGTCCAATCTATCTCACTCTGGTCTATCTCGGTCCGGTCAATCTCAGTCTGGTCTAACTCACTCCGATCTATCTCACTCCGGTCTATCTCAGTCCAGTTTATCTCACTCTGGTCTAACTCAATCCGGTCTATCTCAGTCCAGTCAAACTCACTCTGGTCTATCTCGGTCGGGTCGATCTCAGTCTGGTCTAACTCACTCCGGTCTATCTCAGTCCAGTTTATCTCAGTCTGGTCTAACTCACTCTGGTCTATCTCACTCCAGTCTATCTCACTCCGGTCTATCTCACTCCGGTCTATCTCACTCTGGTCTATCTCGGCCCACTCTATCTCAGTCCGGTCTAACTCAGTCCTGTCTATCTCACTGCAATCTATCTCACTCCGGTCTATCTCACTCCGGTCTATCTCACTCCGGTCTAACTCACTCCGGTCTATCTCACTCCGGTCTATCTCACTCCGGTCTAACTCACTCCGGTCTATCTCAGTCCAGTCTAACTCACTCTGGTCGATCTCGGTCCAGTCTAAATCACTCCGGTCTATTTCAGTCTGGTCTAACTCACTGCGGTCTATCTCAGTCCAATTTATCTCACTCCGGTCCATCTCGGTCCGGTTTATCTCACTCCGGTCTATCTCAGTCTGGTCTAACTCACTCCGGTCCATCTCAGTCTGGTCTAACTCACTCCGGTCTATCTTGGTCCGGTCGAACTCACTCCGGTCTATCTCAGTCCAGTCTAAGTCACTCCAGTCTATCTCAGTCTGGTCTAACTCACTCTGGTCTATCTCAGTCCAGTCTAACTCATTCTGGTCTATCTCGGTCCAGTCTAACTCACTCAGGTCTATCTCAGTCTGGTCGAACTCGCTTCGATCTACCTCACTCCGGTCTATCTCAGTCCAGTCTAACTCACTCCAGTCTATCTCAATGCAGTCTATCTCATTCTGGTCTATCTCGGTCCGGTCTATCTCAGTCAGGTCTAACTCACTCCGATCTATCTCACTCCGGTCTATCTCAGTCCAGTTTATCTCACTCTGGTCTAAATCACTCCGGTCTATCTCAGTCCAGTCTAACTCACTCTGGTCGATCTCGGTCCGGTCTATCTCAGTCTGGTCCAACTCACTCCGATCTATCTCATTCCGGTCTATCTCAGTCCAGTTTATCTCAGTCTGGTCGAACTCACTCCGGTCTGTCTCACTCCAGTCTATCTCACTCCGGTCTATCTCACTCCGGTCTATCTCATTCTGGTCTATCTCGGTCCACTCTATCTCAGTCCGGTGTATTTCAGTCCGGTCTATCTCACTCCAGTCTATCTCACTCCGGTCTATCTCACTCCAGTCTATCTCACTCCGGTCTAACTCACTCTGGTCTATCTCAGTCCAGTCGAACTCAGTCCGATCTATCTCACTCCAATCTATCTCACTCCAGTCTATCTCACTCCGGTCTATCTCAGTCCAGTCCAACTCACTCCGATCTATCTCAGTCCAATCTATCTCACTCTGGTCTATCTCGGTCCGGTCAATCTCAGTCTGGTCTAACTCACTCCGATCTATCTCACTCCGGTCTATCTCAGTCCAGTTTATCTCACTCTGGTCTAACTCAATCCGGTCTATCTCAGTCCAGTCAAACTCACTCTGGTCTATCTCGGTCGGGTCGATCTCAGTCTGGTCTAACTCACTCCGGTCTATCTCAGTCCAGTTTATCTCAGTCTGGTCTAACTCACTCTGGTCTATCTCACTCCAGTCTATCTCACTCCGGTCTATCTCACTCCGGTCTATCTCACTCTGGTCTATCTCGGCCCACTCTATCTCAGTCCGGTCTAACTCAGTCCTGTCTATCTCACTGCAATCTATCTCACTCCGGTCTATCTCACTCCGGTCTATCTCACTCCGGTCTAACTCACTCCGGTCTATCTCACTCCGGTCTATCTCACTCCGGTCTAACTCACTCCGGTCTATCTCAGTCCAGTCTAACTCACTCTGGTCGATCTCGGTCCAGTCTAAATCACTCCGGTCTATTTCAGTCTGGTCTAACCACTCTGGTCTATCTCAGTCCAGTCTAACTCATTCTGGTCTATCTCGGTCCAGTCTAACTCACTCAGGTCTATCTCAGTCTGGTCGAACTCGCTTTGATCTACCTCACTCTGGTCTATCTCAGTCCAGTCTAACTCACTCCAGTCTATCTCAATGCAGTCTATCTCATTCTGGTCTATCTCGGTCCGGTCTATCTCAGTCAGGTCTAACTCACTCCGATCTATCTCACTCCGGTCTATCTCAGTCCAGTTTATCTCACTCTGGTCTAAATCACTCCGGTCTATCTCAGTCCAGTCTAACTCACTCTGGTCGATCTCGGTCCGGTCTATCTCAGTCTGGTCCAACTCACTCCGATCTATCTCATTCCGGTCTATCTCAGTCCAGTTTATCTCAGTCTGGTCTAACTCACTCCGGTCTATCTCACTCCAGTCTATCTCACTCCGGTCTATCTCACTCCGGTCTATCTCACTCTGGTCTATCTCAGCCAATTCTATCTCAGACCGGTCTAACTCAGTCCGGTCTATCTCACTGCAATCTATCTCACTCCGGTCTATCTCACTCCGGTCTATCTCACTCCGGTCTAACTCACTCCTGTCTAACTCACTCCGGTCTAACTCACTCCAGTCTATCTCACTCCGGTCTATCTCACTCCGGTCTAACTCACTCCGGTCTATCTCACTCCAGTCTATCTCACTCCGGTCTATCTCACTCCGGTCTATCTCACTCTGGTCTATCTCGGTCCACTCTATCTCAGTCCGGTCTAACTCACTCCGGTCTATCTCAGTCCAGTCTAACTCATTCTGGTCTATCTCGGTCCAGTCTAACTCACTCCGGTCTATCTCAGTCTGGTCGAACTCACTCCAATCTATCTCACTCCGGTCTTTCTCAGTACAGTCTAACTCACTCCGGTCTATCTCACTCCGATCTAACTCACTCCGGTCTATCTCAGTCCAGTCTACCTCACTCCGGTCTATCTCAGTCCAGTCTAACTCATTCCGGTCTATCTCAGTCTGGTCTAACTCACTCCGGTCTATCTCAATCTGGTCTAACTCACTCCGGTCTATTTCAGTCTGGTCTAACTCACTTCGGTCTATCTCAGTCCAATCTATCTCACTCCGGTCCATCTCGGTCCGGTCTATCTCACTCCGGTCTATCTCAGTCTGGTCTAACTCACTCCGGTCTATCTCAGTCCAGTCTACCTCACTCCGGTCTATCTCAGTCCAGTCTAACTCACTCCGGTCTATTTCAGTTTGGTCTAACTCACTCCGGTCTATCTCAGTCTGGTCTAACTCACTCCGGTCTATTTCAGTCTGGTCTAACTCACTGCGGTCTATCTCAGTCCAATTTATCTCACTCCGGTCCATCTCTGTCCGGTCTATCTCACTCCGGTCTATCTCAGTCTGGTCTAACTCACTCCGGTCCATCTCAGTCTGGTCTAACTCACTCCGGTCTATCTTGGTCCGGTCGAACTCACTCCGGTCTATCTCAGTCCAGTCTAAGTCACTCCGGTCTATCTCAGTCTGGTCTAACTCACTCTGGTCTATCTCAGTCCGGTCTAACTCATTCTGGTCTATCTCGGTCCAGTCTAACTCACTCAGGTCTATCTCAGTCTGGTCGAACTCGCTTCGATCTACCTCACTCCGGTCTATCTCAGTCCAGTCTAACTCACTCCAGTCTATCTCAATCCAGTCTATCTCATTCTGGTCTATCTCGGTCCGGTCTATCTCAGTCTGGTCTAACTCACTCCGATCGATCTCACTCCGGTCTATCTCAGTCCAGTTTATCTCACTCTGGTCTAAATCACTCCGGTCTATCTCAGTCCAGTCTAACTCACTCTGGTCGATCTCGGTCCGGTCTATCTCAGTCTGGTCCAACTCCCTCCGATCTATCTCATTCCGGTCTATCTCAGTCCAGTTTATCTCAGTCTGGTCTAACTCACTCCGGACTCCAGTCTATCTCACTCCGGTCTATCTCACTCCGGTCTATCTCACTCTGGTCTATCTCAGCCAATTCTATCTCAGACCGGTCTAACTCAGTCCGGTCTATCTCACTGCAATCTATCTCACTCCGGTCTATCTCACTCCAGTCTATCTCACTCCGGTCTAACTCACTCCGGTCTAACTCACTCCGGTCTAACTCACTCCAGTCTATCTCACTCCGGTCTATCTCACTCCGGTCTAACTCACTCCGGTCTATCTCACTCCAGTCTATCTCACTCCGGTCTATCTCACTCCGGTCTATCTCACTCTGGTCTATCTCGGTCCACTCTATCTCAGTCCGGTCTAACTCACTCCGGTCTATCTCAGTCCAGTCTAACTCATTCTGGTCTATCTCGGTCCAGTCTAACTCACTCCGGTCTATCTCAGTCTGGTCGAACTCACTCCAATCTATCTCACTCCGGTCTTTCTCAGTACAGTCTAACTCACTCCGGTCTATCTCACTCCGATCTAACTCACTCCGGTCTATCTCAGTTCAGTCGACCTCACTCCGGTCTATCTCAGTCCAGTCTAACTCATTCCGGTCTATCTCAGTCTGGTCTAACTCACTCCGGTCTATCTCAGTCTGGTCTAACTCACTCCGGTCAATTTCAGTCTGGTCTAACTCACTCCGGTCTATCTCAGTCCAATCTATCTCACTCCGGTCCATCTCGGTCCGGTCTATCTCACTCCGGTCTATCTCAGTCTGGTCTAACTCACTCCGGTCCATCTCAGTCTGGTCTAACTCACTCCGGTCTATCTTGGTCCGGTCGAACTCACTCCGGTCTATCTCAGTCCAGTCTAAGTCACTCCGGTCTATCTCAGTCTGGTCTAACTCACTCTGGTCTATCTCAGTCCAGTCGAACTCATTCTGGTCTATCTCGGTCCAGTCTAACTCACTCAGGTCTATCTCAGTCTGGTCGAACTCACTCTGATCTATATCACTCCGGTCTATCTCAGTCCAGTCTAACTCACTCCGGTCTATCTCAGTCCAGTCCAACTCACTCCGGTCTATCTCAATCCAGTCTAACTCACTCTGGTCGATCTCGGTCCGGTCTATCTCAGTCTGGTCTAACTCACTCCGATCGATCTCACTCCGGTCTATCTCAGTCCAGTATATCTCACTACGGTCTAAATCATTCCGGTCTATCTCAGTCCAGTCGAACTCACTCTGGTCGATCTCGGTCCGGTCTATCTCAGTCTGGTCTAACTCACTCCGAACTATCTCATTCCGGTCTATCTCAGTCCAGTTTATCTCAGTCTGGTCGAACTCACTCCGGTCTGTCTCACTCCAGTCTATCTCACTCCGGTCTATCTCACTCCGGTCTATCTCATTCTGGTCTATCTCGGTCCACTCTATCTCAGTCCGGTGTATTTCAGTCCGGTCTATCTCACTCCGATCTAACTCACTCCGGTCTATCTCAGTCCAGTCGACCTCACTCCGGTCTATCTCAGTCCAGTCTAACTCATTCCGGTCTATCTCAGTCTGGTCTAACTCACTCCGGTCTATCTCAGTCTGGTCTAACTCACTCCGGTCAATTTCAGTTTGGTCTAACTCACTCCGGTCTATCTCAGTCCAATCTATCTCACTCCGGTCCATCTCGGTCCGGTCTATCTCACTCCGGTCTATCTCAGTCTGGTCTAACTCACTCCGGTCCATCTCAGTCTGGTCTAACTCACTCCGGTCTATCTTGGTCCGGTCGAACTCACTCCGGTCTATCTCAGTCCAGTCTAAGTCACTCCGGTCTATCTCAGTCTGGTCTAACTCACTCTGGTCTATCTCAGTCCAGTCGAACTCATTCTGGTCTACCTCGGTCCAGTCTAACTCACTCAGGTCTATCTCAGTCTGGTCGAACTCACTCTGATCTATATCACTCCGGTCTATCTCAGTCCAGTCTAACTCACTCCGGTCTATCTCAGTCCAGTCCAACTCACTCTGGTCTATCTCAATCCAGTCTAACACACTCTGGTCGATCTCGGTCCGGTCTATCTCAGTCTGGTCTAACTCACTCCGATCGATCTCACTCCGGTCTATCTCAGTCCAGTATATCTCACTCCGGTCTAAATCACTCCGGTCTATCTCAGTCCAGTCGAACTCACTCTGGTCGATCTCGGTCCGGTCTATCTCAGTCTGGTCTAACTCACTCCGATCTATCTCATTCCGGTCTATCTCAGTCCAGTTTATCTCAGTCTGGTCGAACTCACTCCGGTCTGTCTCACTCCAGTCTATCTCACTCCGGTCTATCTCACTCCGGTCTATCTCATTCTGGTCTATCTCGGTCCACTCTATCTCAGTCCGGTGTATTTCAGTCCGGTCTATCTCACTCCAGTCTATCTCACTCCGGTCTATCTCACTCCAGTCTATCTCACTCCGGTCTAACTCACTCTGGTCTATCTCAGTCCAGTCGAACTCAGTCCGATCTATCTCACTCCAATCTATCTCACTCCAGTCTATCTCACTCCGGTCTATCTCAGTCCAGTCCAACTCACTCCGATCTATCTCAGTCCAATCTATCTCACTCTGGTTTATCTCGGTCCGGTCAATCTCAGTCTGGTCTAACTCACTCCGATCTATCTCACTCCGGTCTATCTCAGTCCAGTTTATCTCACTCTGGTCTAACTCAATCCGGTCTATCTCAGTCCAGTCAAACTCACTCTGGTCTATCTCGGTCGGGTCGATCTCAGTCTGGTCTAACTCACTCCGGTCTATCTCAGTCCAGTTTATCTCAGTCTGGTCTAACTCACTCTGGTCTATCTCACTCCAGTCTATCTCACTCCGGTCTATCTCACTCCGGTCTATCTCACTCTGGTCTATCTCGGCCCACTCTATCTCAGTCCGGTCTAACTCAGTCCTGTCTATCTCACTGCAATCTATCTCACTCCGGTCTATCTCACTCCGGTCTATCTCACTCCGGTCTAACTCACTCCGGTCTATCTCACTCCGGTCTATCTCACTCCGGTCTAACTCACTCCGGTCTATCTCAGTCCAGTCTAACTCACTCTGGTCGATCTCGGTCCAGTCTAAATCACTCCGGTCTATTTCAGTCTGGTCTAACTCACTGCGGTCTATCTCAGTCCAATTTATCTCACTCCGGTCCATCTCGGTCCGGTTTATCTCACTCCGGTCTATCTCAGTCTGGTCTAACTCACTCCGGTCCATCTCAGTCTGGTCTAACTCACTCCGGTCTATCTTGGTCCGGTCGAACTCACTCCGGTCTATCTCAGTCCAGTCTAAGTCACTCCAGTCTATCTCAGTCTGGTCTAACTCACTCTGGTCTATCTCAGTCCAGTCTAACTCATTCTGGTCTATCTCGGTCCAGTCTAACTCACTCAGGTCTATCTCAGTCTGGTCGAACTCGCTTCGATCTACCTCACTCCGGTCTATCTCAGTCCAGTCTAACTCACTCCAGTCTATCTCAATGCAGTCTATCTCATTCTGGTCTATCTCGGTCCGGTCTATCTCAGTCAGGTCTAACTCACTCCGATCTATCTCACTCCGGTCTATCTCAGTCCAGTTTATCTCACTCTGGTCTAAATCACTCCGGTCTATCTCAGTCCAGTCTAACTCACTCTGGTCGATCTCGGTCCGGTCTATCTCAGTCTGGTCCAACTCACTCCGATCTATCTCATTCCGGTCTATCTCAGTCCAGTTTATCTCAGTCTGGTCTAACTCACTCCGGTCTATCTCACTCCAGTCTATCTCACTCCGGTCTATCTCACTCCGGTCTATCTCACTCTGGTCTATCTCTTCCAATTCTATCTCAGACCGGTCTAACTCAGTCCGGTCTATCTCACTGCAATCTATCTCACTCCGGTCTATCTCACTCCGGTCTATCTCACTCCGGTCTAACTCACTCCTGTCTAACTCACTCCGGTCTAACTCACTCCAGTCTATCTCACTCCGGTCTATCTCACTCCGGTCTAACTCACTCCGGTCTATCTCACTCCAGTCTATCTCACTCCGGTCTATCTCACTCCGGTCTATCTCACTCTGGTCTATCTCGGTCCACTCTATCTCAGTCCGGTCTAACTCACTCCGGTCTATCTCAGTCCAGTCTAACTCATTCTGGTCTATCTCGGTCCAGTCTAACTCACTCCGGTCTATCTCAGTCTGGTCGAACTCACTCCAATCTATCTCACTCCGGTCTTTCTCAGTACAGTCTAACTCACTCCGGTCTATCTCACTCCGATCTAACTCACTCCGGTCTATCTCAGTCCAGTCTACCTCACTCCGGTCTATCTCAGTCCAGTCTAACTCATTCCGGTCTATCTCAGTCTGGTCTAACTCACTCCGGTCTATCTCAGTCTGGTCTAACTCACT